>NW_026019964.1:787500-938351 GCF_900185275.1 Solanum verrucosum
TCCATTCAACAAGCCACAATCACAATCACAATCACAATCACAATCACAATGTACATTCTCATAATCATACAATCAATTGTTGATTCATGGCATAAATCATTCATTCATACTCATTCGCATTTGATGTGATCAATAGTGTAACATTCACATGCATACATGTGTTACAATGAAGCAAATACTAGCATATATCACACAAACATGAAATCAAACCATCACCTACCTCGAAACCAAGCTTAAATCCTCCTAAAAAACTTGATTCTTCCCTTTTCAGATTCTTTCTACTTGTTCTAAGTCTAGAAACAATCAATTCAATGCAGGGATCAATAATTAAGGTCGAATTTATTTGGATTATAGCAAACCCAATAACCCAAGACAGAATCCATGATTCTATGGTGCAGTTAGGGCTTTTTCCCACTATCAATTTCAGTTCAAATCCATCCCCTAACAATAGTTAACCAAGAATTCAAGTTCTACGGATCAAAAAACGGATTAGGGGAGTAAAATCCTTACCTTTAGTGCTAGAAGAGATGGAAAACTGTCAAGAACTTGCCCTGCTTCATCTCCTAGCTCTCAAGAATGAAAATTGCAGAATAATGGTGTTTTTAGGGTTTATTTCCGACTTAAGTCGCGACTGTCCCGCCACAGCGGCCTTGCCTTGGCGAAAATAATCCCACCACAGCGGCCTACACAGAAACAGAGAGTCAAAACTAGAGTTTTAAACCCCCATTTCACAACACACCTTCAACCCATGAAACTCAGAAACTATTCGTTCATGCTAAGATCAGTTTTGGGAATTCTACTCGCCCGAATTTGATTCCTTAAAGTCGTACGGGTTCCTTAACGTCTTAGCTATCTACTCATGCGATCAAATTCATAATTAGATCTCTCACTCTTTACGATCTCCCTAGACCTCACTGACTCCGATCTCGCCCAAATCTGGACTAGGCTAGGAATTCTCAAATTACTACCAAAAAGTTTTTCGGCCCAAAAATTTTCCCCGATGGCTTTTCTATAACGACGGGAACATGTCGTTACAGTGTCTATTCTATATTTTATATTATATTATATCATATCATATTAAAAGAAGACCCCATTTCACATTGAATGGTTACAACTTTTCCAAAGAGTTGTGACTTTTCCGATGAGTTGTGACCTTTCCGAAGGATTGTTACTTTCTTTGTTAACTTTAAATGGAGGGATTTCCTCACATTTTAAAACTAAGATTTTTTTATATTTTTTATTCTCCTCTTAAGTTCAGTGAAATTTGAAAACTCCCTAACATGAATGTTAAATCAATATAATACTCCAACTAAAAACATCCAATCTAGTATATCTTATATATTTTATATAATTGTTTATTTATGTTTATTATATTAAAAGTAAGAACTCCAACAATACAATAATAACTAAGTAATGCACTATGGGGCAGAGAGGAGAACCTAAATTTAAGAGGTATAACTAAGCGATTTTAAGAGTGACTAACTTTCAGTAGTAATCATAAGAAAGTTTACATTCACTACTCATAGGAACTTATACATTATCAGTTATTTTATAATTGCTTACTTAATTTTTTTATTTAATAATATTTAAATTATTTTTAAAAATAGTGTAGTACATAATTTGATATTCACGCGCAATGCACGTGCATCAAAACTAGTCTTTATATATATATATATATATATAAGGCTGGATAATAAAAGTGTGACATGGCACCTCTCTTTGAACAGGATTGCTATTTATCTTTTTTTTTCAATTTTTTGAATTGTTTAAATCTCTAAAATATGATAAAATAAGGAAAAATATTATTTGAAAAAACTTATTTATCTCTCCTCATCATTACTCACTACAATTTATTACTTTTCATTTCTCATCGCTATTATTACAATTTATTACTTTCCTTATATAAAGTTGGATAATAAAAGTGTGGCGTGACACCTCTCTTTGGTCAGAATTCAGATTGCTATTAATCTTTTTTGTTAATTTTTTGAATTTTTTAAATCTCTAAAATGATAAAATTAAGGAAAAATATATTTAAATAACTTATTTATCTCTCCTCATCATTACTTACTACAATTTATTACTTTTCATTTCTCATCACTACTATTATAATTTATTACTTTTCCTTAAATTTTTCATTTTACCTTTTATGTCTATAATACTTTTCTATAAAAGAAAAACCTTTTCTACTACCAAAAACATTTTTTTTTCATTAACTTTTATCTCAATCAATCTCATTTAATTTGTTGTCATAATTTTTTTAAGAAAAATAAAAATATCTTCTTTTCTTCTTTTTATAATTTCATCAGTAATATTATTAATTATATTTTCCTAAAACTCTCCTCTTACTTATCGCATATTTCTTTCATTCATAAAAAAATAAAACACTTCTTAAATTTTGATAAATTTCGATCACATTTGTTTTTTTATTTATTCTTATTAGTCATTATTATTTCAAATCAGTCACAAACCTTTTAACCATCCATTCATTTCCATAAAATTCTCATAATTTTGTTGTTCCTCACTTAATTTTTTTTGAGTTGTAGAAGCTTGAGTTTTCTTGTAATCAAAATGAAGGAAAGTGATGTGCACATTTTTCAAGGAAGCCAATGTTCAAAGGGTATTTGTAAATTTTTTTGTTATTATATTATTTATGCTCTTTTATTATTATTATTATTTTCTTTATTGTGATTTCAACCCTTTGAAGACTTCATGCATTTCAGTAGAATATTTTAATATGAATCAAGATTTTGAAATACGTAGTTTTTAAATTTTATAGTTCCTCACTTAATTTCTTTTGAATTGTAGGAGCTTGAGTTTTCTTCACTACAACAAACATGATATTTAGCTACGAAATTATTAGGTATGACACATAATTCGTCACTAATTATTCACTTTTTGTGACAAAAATTACATTTCTTATTAAAATGTATGAACCACATACTTTTAATGATGAAGCATAAAATTTCGTAGCAAAATTTTGTCCAGTAGAGTTTCCCACCAAAATATAATTTGGCGCCATTTATTAAATACCATTAGCAACAAATTTCAATTTATCAGTAACACATTATTTTGTCACTAATAATGTATCCAATTTGTGACATATTATTATTTGTCTTAAAATTAGTTACAATTTTGGACACAAAAAGGCGTTGTCACAAATTTTTTTTGTTGAAATAGAGACAAATTAGAGTTCGTCATTAAATATTGTAAGCTTTAGCCACAAATTTTATATTTAATTGTGACCTTAGTTTTTGTCACTAATACTATAAGCAATCAGTGATGATAATTTTATTGTCTATAATCAATGTGTGATGTAGTGACAACATAGTTTTGTCATCAAATATGCAATGTTTAAATAACGACGATTTAAAATTTATTGCTAAATAATTTAACTATTTGTGACGAAAAAAATTTCATAGCTAAATATAATAATCTTTGGTTACGCTTTACATGTGACAAATGAAGTATAATAATTTCATAGTTAAATATAAAATTTCTCCCTATTATACCCTCAATTTATAACATTGAGTTAATGTCTTTGAAAAATTTAGTGAGTAAATATGTTTAAGATTCTATCAATTAAAAGGGGTAAAATGGTAAATTCACTATATCAATCATTGTTTTTTTAATAGGCATGTCAAGTCAAAAATTGACAAGTAAAAAGGAACGGAGGGAGTATTTCCTAACAACTCTCACCAAATTAGGAGTTATTTCAAATTCTTGGCCTCACACCAATTTTTTTAAATCAACACTATTTAAAATTTACAATAATGATAATATTTGTATATATTTGTTTATCCCTTAATGAGATCATTTACTACATACAATTACATCTATAGATTTAAATTAATTTAATCAACACCACTTAAAAGTTACAATGTTATACTATTTATATATAACTTATTTAGATTTTTAAAAATCTAAAATTATATAATTAAAATGCTTAAAATTGAAGAATAACCTCATAAATAAATATTGGGTCCATGCAAAGCACGGTGTTTTGCCACTAGTAGTATATAAGACTCTATGAGGACACATGTCATGGTCGACATGTGTGCTTTGTGGAATTTCAATTAAATTGAAGGTCATTTTTTTCATTTGACTATGAAAGTATTAAAATTAATTTCTAATAATTTATATATTTCAAAATTACGTAAAAAAAAAGTATTATAAATCACAATAATTTAAAATTTAAAATAATTTTAAAAATTAAATAAAAAACTCAGGGTAAAAATAAAAATTGAATTTGACTTTCTAAATTCTATCCATGCCCCATAAGTTGGGACAAATAGAGTAAAGAAATTTCCAATAATTAAAAATACATTTTTAATAATCTATATATTTGCATTTATCACTTAAAATAAACTAAATCGTAATAATTAACAACATATAATAATAAAAAAAATTTAAAATATTTAATTATCCTGATTTATAGTATTTTTTAATGCAATTTTTAAATGTATAAAAACCTAAAAAAATAAGACAAATAAATTAAAATGGTAGTGCTTAAGTAGGCATGTTGACATGTTGTCTGCTTGAGCACTTGATATAGGTGTTTGTGCTTGCACGTGCCCAATATCTGTTATTTTTTTGTCTTAATTTATGTGACAATAATAACATTTAGAAAGTCAATTAAATTTAATATGATGTTTAGATATTTTAAGTTGTTAATTAGTGAGATTTATAATACTTTTTACATAATTTTCAAAAAGTATATGTTATTCCCATTGTCCAATTTATGGGACACTGATAAAAATCTTATAATCAATATAATATTTTATATGTCTTTTAATTTTTAATTATTGTGATTGTTGCCACCCAATTTTGACTGACCTACAAGCCATTCCGAATTGCTATTTGATTAAATATGTATTTTAAAATCTATTTCTCTTATAACATGTTTGAATTTATCTTTAATTTTATCTAAATAATTATATACTTTAACATTCGTAATTTATAAAATAATAATAATAATAATAATAATAATAATTATTATTATTATTATTATTATTATTATTATTATTATTATTATTATTATTATTATTATTATTATTATTATTATTAACATCCAATTTTGGCCTAACATTTTCAAAATTCATAACTTTTAAGTTTTATTCATTCAATAGTTCAAAATACATTTTTTATAATTTTAAATAAGTTTATCAATCCTTATCTTTATTTCTCAAAATTTTAGGATTTTTATTAGTTAATTTTGATTACATTACTTTTGTCACAATCGGTTGAATATGTTCAATTTAATTAAATCATTATTTTTTAAATTGCATTTTACATGCCATTCATTTTATTCGTTACATTTGTTAATATTAATTTTGTTTGCTACTTTTATTAATATTCGTTTTGGTGTTTTTAGCACAGTCTAGAAATACATTTAAATACAGACAAGAATTGCATACGTAAATGTTGACACCACATTTTTTACCAACCTTCGGAAGTGCTATTCGGTTAAATACGTATCTTTTTTAAAAATATTTTGAGTTTAACATTTTAATCGATTGTGTCTAAAAATTATATATTTTAGTATACATGACTCATAAAAAGAATATTGTAATTATTATTAAATTATTTTCATTATTATTAAATTATTATATTTATCGATAGTTGAACTCGAAATAATTATTTTGCTCAAATATTTTAAAATTTAAGTGATTTTAATTATATAAAATTATTTTAATATATGGATAGCATCTCCTTAAAATTCCTCTAAAATATTTAATTTGTAGCCTATTTGATTCTAATCCATTTCAATTCCAGCCTATTCAATTTCAATTGTATTTCAATTATAGTCATCCTTGTGTCTCAATTCTAATCAATTTTATTGCAACAGCCAGCTACCGGCGAAGCCAGCAGCTTGGCGAGAAAGCAACAGCCAGCTACCGGCAAAACAACAAGCAGCTCCGATGACGCGAGAACGCGAAACCAGTAGCAGCTGCGACCGGCGAAGAGATCTGGCAAAGCAGCAGCACTACTGAGACGGCGTGAACACCAACAGCAGCAGCGAGCAAAGCAGAACTCCAACGAAATTAAAAGTTTGTTAAAGACGGATTTGTATCCGTCCAGGTCCGCTCCCTTTTTCAATTATCATCTCGTTGTAGAGACCAAAAGCACGTAAACTAGAATATTATTCATGCATATAATTACAATCAAATCGAAGCTGTCCAAATTAAAGTAAAAGTTACGTAGGATTTTAGCTTCTGTCTTTTGTTTTCTTTTATTTCTTCTTGGCTGCTTTTGTTAGATATATTCATTTCAGCAAGAAAATTACATTATAATCATATAATGTATGTCTGGTTACAAATGAATAGATTGGATTGAATTTAGACAAATTAAGATGGGATGAGTTACAGATTGACGGGTTAATGATTTGCTCAAAAATTATTTGAACTGAAATGAGCTACAAATATATGGATTAAAATTTAACCCGCTCAATTTGTACAAAATTTTAATTACTTGTACTTTCATAAGTTTTAGTACATAATAAAATAGTAATTTTTCTTTATTATGGCTATATATCAAATATGAAATCAATTTTTTTCTTTTAGACAGGTTGTGGAAGGTGGAAATCAAGACTAGTGGCTAGTGAAGTGTTTTTGCGATGGTATTTTGAGAAGCAACCTCTATTTTACTGCTTTAGTTTTGTTAATATTTAGTATATCTTAGTTAGACTTTAAAGTTGGATAATTTTTACTTAATATATTTTTCCTTAAGGGGAATGTTGAGATATTATCTCATGAATGTCATTTTAGATGTTCTTAATTAATATATGAGAGTCTAATTTTTTTATTATTATCTATGAATGTCATTTTAGATGTTCTTAATTAATAAATGACAGTGTAATTTTTTTATTCTTATCTTGCTTCTTTTAGTATGTTGTTAATTTTAATCTGTATAGTGTATGATGCTCATTATTAAAAGCACTACTTCATGCTATTAAGTTTAATATATTTATATTATTTAATAATTTTAATAAATTTTTAAATTTACGGAGACCTAGCTTAATACGAATGGTAAATAGTATTGCTACAAGTTTAAATGTCATTATTCATGACAAAACATTTTATCTTCAAAAATGAATACATTTTTTTTTAAGACGATAACATTTTCGTCAATAAAGTATGACATTCCATGACAAAAATATTTTTTGTCCCAAAATTACCTACTTATTTATGATATTTTTTAGTGACAATTATTTTGTCGGTAAAAGAATTAGTGATGACATGATTGTTTCAACTACAAAATTATTTAAATATAAAGTTGTCACTAATTTTTACCTTTAGGGACAACGAAAAAATTGTATATAAAAAGTAGTTTTTAGTGATGAAATATTATTTCCTTGACTAAGAAATACATAAAATATTAGAGACAAATTGCATCGTCACTAATTAAACCAAATAGTTAGTGACACATCATTTTCCTCTGCTATAATGACCTATTTAGTGACAAAAATATATCTTTACCTACAAATTTTAATAATTTTTATGACGAACAAATTTGTCTTAAATACGAAGCATTTAGGGACAAAAAATATTTTCGTAGTTATTACATTTCTATTTAGTGACGAAACACTAAATTGTCTCTGTATATATTTAGTGACCCATGCTTTAGAGACGAATGACTGACGAATCATTTTTTGTCACTAATAATCAAATTTGTTGTAGTGCTTGTGATAAAAATGAAGGAAAGTGGTGTGCTACATTTTTTCAAGAAAGCCAGTGTTCAAAGGGGTATTCGTAATCTTTTTTTTTGTTATTATATTATTTATGTTTTTTTTTCTTTATTGTGATTTTAACTCTTTGAAGACTTCATATATTGCATTAGAATATTTTAATATGAATGAAGATTTTGGAATATGCAGCTCCTCTTTTAATTTCATTTGAGTTGTAGGAGCTTACTTTTCTTGTAATAAAAATGAAGGAAAGTTGTGTGCTACATTTTTCAAGGAAGCCAATGTTCAAAGGGGTATTTATAAATTTTTTTTTGTTATTATATTATTTATGCTTTTTATTTTTATTTTTTATTTTTTTATTTTATTTTGATTTTAACCCTTTAAAGACTTCATGTATTGTAATAGAATATTTTAATATGAATTAAGATTTTGGAATACATAGTTCCTTAGTTTTGTAATTTCTCCCATAATTTTTTTTTTTAGTTGTAGGAGCTTGATTTTGTAATAAAAATAAAGGAAAGTGGTGTGCTACATTTTTTCAAGGAAGCCATTGTTTAAAGGGGTATTCGTAAACTTTTTTTTCTTATTATATTATTTATGTTTTATTTTATTTTATTATTATTTTAATTCTTTGAAGACTTCATGTATTTCAGTAAAATATTATAATATGAATCAAGATTTTGGAATACTTGAAAAAATTTATTAGGTATTCAATTTCATTTTTCAAAATGAAGCATATATGATGACAAAATAAAAATAGCATGTTGTAGTTCCTTTTGAGTTGGGGGAGTTTGAGTTTTCTTGTTCTACTATATAATAAAAGAGAGTTGAGGCCCAAGTATAATATATAATATTCAAGATTGGGAGCTTTCCTAATCTTGAATATTATATATTATACTTGTGGGATTTTTAAAAGGGAATTTATGCCCAAGTATAATATATAATATTTAAGATTGAAACTTTCTTGATTATATATTCTACTATATAATATAGTAGAACTTGGGCATAAACTCCCTTTTATTATATAGTAGAAAATATATATATGTCACAAATGGAAAAGTCCCAATCAAAGAAGCAACATATATCATTTACAAATGACTTGAAAATCATTAAAAATTATAATAATTACCAATTTAAAATATTTAAAAGTTATATAATAAAATAGGTTGACTCTCAGAATTCTATCAGGCTCACATATATTGAGACAGAAAAAATAACACATATTATTTTAAAATTACCAAAAAAGTATTATAAATAATAATAAGTAACAACTTAAAATATCTTAAAGACATTTTAAAAGGGTTAATTTTGTAATTTTATCCATATCACATAAATTAGGACAAAGTGACCAGTAATGTACATTATAAGACATTTTAAAAGGGTTAATTTTGTAATTTTATCCATATCATATAAATTATGACAAAGTGACCAGTAATGTACGTTATTTCAAAGTTACATAAAAATATTATAAATCACAATAATTAATAACTTAAAATATTTTTTTTAAAATATAAAAATTTGGATGACTCTCCAAATTTCATTTGTGTCACATAAATTGAGACAACAAAAATAACATATATTGGGTCCATTTTAATTTATTTGTCTTATTTTTATTTTTATTTTTATACTTAAAAATTGCATAAAAATACTATAAATCATGATAATTGACAACATAAAATATGTTTTGAAAAAAATACAAAAAATTTCACTGATTCTTGAAGTGAATCTATCGTAAAAATACTATAAATCATGAAATTGACAATATTTCAAAAATGTTGTATGTGGGTAGTCTTATTATGCCTTAAATAGCGTCAAAGAAAGTACAGGTTTGTGATAAAAAAATTTATTCCTTTATCCACGCAAACAATCGTTTCAAAAACTCGGTTATTAGCCCCAAAACATACCATTTATATTATTGGGCCCGTGCGTAGCACGGGCAACATTATCTTGTCTTGTGATAAAAATGAAGAAAAGTGGTGTGTTAAATTTTTCAAGGAAGTCAAGATTTAAAGTTATATTGTAACCTCTTTTATAAAGCATGAATTTACCATGTAGATAAAACTCCTCCACACATATAAAGATTTTCTCTTAGAAAAGTGATTCCAAAATTTTGACATTATTTTATGCTATTGTCCAAAATTATATCTTACTATTTAATTTCACTTATGAATATTATTTAAATTTATTATCTGAAATTTGTAAAAAGTGATTATTTGAAAGCAAATAATGACAACATTAAGATGGCATGTTAGTAAATATGTAAGTATTTAGCTATTTTAGAAAATTTCATTATACTTTTTAATATCTCACTTGCGTAAGAATATTAATTTTATTATCTGAAATATGTAAATGATGGAAACTCACATATTCAAAAGAACTATGTTTTTTTTAATAAGAAATTACTTATTAACAACATATTGCTTATAAATGTATCTCGTGTGAATCACAAGTGAAATACAGTCACACCTTTTTCTAAGGAAAATGAACGAATAAAAAGTATTAAAGCTAGAAATTTTTCTAAGACCTTTTCTTTACATTGTTTATCTATTTGCTTTTCAAAAATATTTTTTACAAGAATAAAATTATGAAAACAATCAAATTATATTCTTAAAAAAAAAGAGAGTTAAAATATTATATACACATAATATTTATACACTATACTACACATAAAAATCAAATCTTAATAATTTTTATTTTCATTAGTCTAACAACTTTTTATTGTTATAATTTCTAAAATAATTGATAATTATATCACATTATTTGATTTTTTATATTTTATATTGTAGTCCTATAAATTCGTAACAATGATATTATATAATATATCTTCCATCTATTATTTAATTTAAATAAAATTAATATACCCATAATGTCTAACGTCTAAAACCCTACGGCAAAAAGGAGCATCAGCAAAGCCCTGTTCGTCCTTCTCCATCTTCCTCTGCAGTTTCCAGTAATAACAACTCATCAATTTGTGTAGGACAATCGAGAGGGAGGTGAAGTGAGCTCCTCAATGGCAGCCGCCGCATCGAGAAGCCTCATTTCTCATCTCCGCATACTTCTATCCTTCACAGCTTCGGAAACTCAGTGCAGAACCTTCAGTGCTTGCAGTAGCCAAGTGGAGGAACTAAGGACTCGGATTATTGAAGGAAAACCTGGAATTATGAGATCAAACTCCAAGCGTACTGGAGCCATAGCCGTCAAATGTGGAATGACAGCTCTATGGGACAAATGGGGGGAACGCGTTCTCATCACCATCCTTTGGTTAGATGATAACATTGTTTCCCAGGTCAAAATCCCCGAAAAAGAAGGCATCACTGCACTACAGGTTCTTCTTGAACACTGAATCTTTATCCTATCCTATAAAATGTAAAAATATAAGAAGGGCTATCTAAAACTGATTTGCTGGTTGGATTCCCTAAAAACGAAATTTTTTATTAGGGTAAGTAAGATATGCTAATCTTCAACCATCACTAATTTATTTGCACCCGTAATTCACAAGCATCACTGAAAGAGTTCTGTTATTTTTTGTAATTATTGCTTGGTAGTAATAGTTGTGAGGACCACATGTGAACGTGTTTTCAAGCCTGAGAATGGAAATTTTTGTGGCCTTTACACTTGATATTGGTTGAATAAGTTATTTACTGATTGACAAAAAGCAGAAATTAAAGAACTTGTTTAAATAAATGGCTTTGAGGACTATGAATTACTCATTGTGATGTGCTGTGCTGTGGTTTACTTGATCTTTATTATGGTGGTAGTTAGATTGGATGTGCTCACAAAAAGGAGAAGCATTTGACAAAACCTGAAGTTGGTCATTTTAGAGCACAAGGTGTGCCCATGAAGAGAAAGTTGAAGGAGTTTCCTGTTACCGAAGATGCACTTCTTCCAGTTGGAACAAGCATCAGTGTCCGACATTTTGTTCCGGGCCAGTATGTGGATGTCGCTGGAATTACAAGAGGGAAGGGTTTTCAGGTTGAGAGTAATCTTGTTGTGTTTATTCTTTGATTAGTCTTACTGATTGCTCTTTGTACCTGTTCTGTTCACCGTACTATAAGATATTAAAAGGAAAAAGGGTTAACGTTCTATATAAGCAGCTTTCCCCTTACCGAAGTATTTTCTCCCCTGTTCTTGACTGTTTAGATTCTACTGTTTTGACTAAAAGGCTTCTCGTACGTGGCATCTTCGAAGTCCTTTCATACCTTTGTGCTAGTATAATGTTAAGGTTTCATGTCATTGGTTCTTGACTGTGCCATCTGCTTCTTTCCAGATATCTATTTAAAGGAGTAGGTAGAATTGCTAATTGTTTTATGGACTCCAGAAGACAGTAAGGCATAATTATCAAAAGAAACTGAAGTTTTCACTGGTAGTACTTAGAATTTCATCAATAGAAGGCAACAAAGAGGTGCCACTCTCATGTTCATGATCAATATATACAAGCTGCCCATACATAAAATTAAACTGGCTCTCAACCACTCGACTCTAGTCTTATCCAGAAGATACTCAAAGTTTGTTATGGACCACAACTACATTTCTGAAATTAGTAGAAATTATAACCTATCTAGAGTCATATGTACTCCTTGAAATCAGTATCTATCCATGTAGTCCAATGAAGCACTGCACAAAGTTCAGATAGGGATTATTTATGAGAAGTATGACAAAATGTGTTTGCCAAAAATAAACTGAAACGGAAAGTGATTTTTTTGGTTAACTAGAGAGTTCTTAGATAATTTGTTTACTAGGTACCTTTCTTAAATAATAACAAATTTAGATCCATACAAGTAAAAAATAGATGTGGAAAATGCATATGAAAGTACTCATTTGTCCTTAACTTATTGACTGTCTTTGATCAAATATTATTATGTCTTCAGACAGTTCATTAAGATGTCTAGCTTCAGACCGAGATTAAGCGCCTTTTGCCTTAGATTTAGTTGAAACGTGAGAAAAATGAGTTTTTGGAATTTGAAGTTGTGTTTGACATGCATTTTACTTTGGATTTTTTTTTGAAGTTGGAAGTGAAATTCACCCCAAAACTAGTCTAGGCCAATTTGTGGAACTTGAATCTTTTTGAAGATAAATTTTCAAAACTTGACCAAATTTTATGATCAAACAATGTTTTCAATTTTTCTTTGAAAATGTACTCCAAAATCTATGGCCAAGCAGGAGCTAGGTTGCTTTCTAAATTAATAATTATAAACTAATGATTTTGATGTAAAAAATATTAGAGAATCATGGTTAATCCTAATTAGGTTATAAAAAAGTAATTGGATTAATCAAAATGGTGAGAAGTAGTATGTATGTTATGATTGTGAAATTGTGATGAATGTTTTTGTCATGTAGAGTTATGCAATCATGGGTAAAATCGGTAATACATCAAAAAACCTTTTTTTGTTAATGGCCGTGGTGTTCAGGCCAGCTTTCACGTACCTCGACTTATTCAGGGATACATGCCACCTCCCACTGACAACATGCACCTCGACTTATTCTAGGGATACATGCCACCTCCCACTGACAACAAGTATCAGGTAACTCTGTTCATCAAAGCTAGGACAAATGGAATGAATTTTTTTTTGTCTCCACTAGGATTTGAACTACGGACTTCATAGTTCTCAACCATTTCATTGACCACTAGGCCACACCCTTGTGGCCAGAGACGTATCTAGGATTTCGAGATGATGGGTGCACTATTACAAAAAAAAATGGATATGTATATTCCATATCGTAGGTATTGAGATCAGTTGAATCAATTGACAAACTTGAACATTTTGAAAGATTAAAGAAAGAACTCAATCACTGCACTATATGATACTTCAAGTGTAGGTTCACACATCTATATTTTTTCTTTAAAAAAATATGACACTACTATATATGATCTCGGGAGGGGAACATGAGTTCACGTGCACCCGGGAACCCCCTTATATACACCCCTGCTTGTGGTTGTTGCTAGGAGCTAGTGTGTTGACTTCTACCTTTGGACAATGAGCACTAGTGATATTCTTTGATGAGGATTACTCATATTTTGATCTCATACTGTCTTTTGAGACCATGTGTTCGCACTTTGTTGAATTTTTCATAAACCAACCTACAGACAACTTGGATTTTTCAATTTTTTTGCTTATTGAACATTTCCTTATGTTCATTGGCAGTTTGTCTCGAAGTAGCATTGCTTGCTATTGTTATATATTGTGGATATGAACTCTCTAAGCCTTAGCTAATGGTAGAAAGAGAGAGATTGTTTTATTTGTGGAACAAAATTGTACCACCTTTCTACTTTCCACCTCTTATTATGCAAAATGAACTCTGAGTATTATCTTTCTCTCAGTGGATATATCTAATTCTATGAACTGTACTAAAGATTGGGAGTTTCAATGTGTGTAGGGCGGGATGAAAAGATGGGGGTTTAAAGGTATGCCTGCATCACATGGTGCTTCATTATCCCATAGAAGTATTGGTTCTACAGGGCAAAGAGATGCTCCAGGAAAGGTAGGTATTACCTCCTCTTTTTCCTTTATTTTATCCTGTAATCTATAGTGCATGAGTTTTATTAATACAATTGAATATGTTGGCACTTTCCACACGCCTCATTTGGTCTACCTTATAACTATTTATATGCTAATAGCATGCTTGGTATATCATATTAATTGTTTTAAATATGATATATAAGTGAATCTGTTATCAAATTGCAATTGTTGGCTACTTATTTGAAGGAAAAGTAGATATTGTGAACTAATAACTAAATGATGTTTCAGTGGAAGTGTTTTAAAAAATCTTCTAGCAATAACTTGTCCTCTGGAGGTGCTTGGGGGCTAAAGGGGTCCTGATGATTTATATTAGGGCGATAAAGGACATGTACGGTGGAGCCAAGACTCGGGTTAGAACGGTTGGAGGTGACTCGGAACACTTCCCAGTTGAGATGGGGCTGCACCAAGGATCAGTCCTTAGCCCTTTTCTATTTGCTTTAAAAATGGACGAGTTGAAATTCCCTCTGCCAAATTGAGATTTTAAAGTGGAGTTTTGTGGGAGCCTTTAATGCTTCTGCAATCTCTCTGAAATTAGAAGGTGGGCTAACAATCATTGGAAACAAGCTCATGGATTAAACATATGCGAAATGGGGAATGGACTCTTTATTTGAGTCTCATCGAAGCTCATAGCAGAGCAAGTCATGGTAGGAGACTGGATCTGAATGACAGCCCCCAGTAAAGCTTCGATGGTGGAATCCCTCTGTAGGAACATCTGATTTAATGAATAGACCCAAAACGACATTGGTAAGGATCGTCGGCTTCCCTCTCCAACTTTGATCCAAGAAAACTTTTAAGATCATCGGAGAACACTGTGGAGGCTGGGCTGAAACAGCGGAATAAACCACGTTGCGAAATCACATCAAATGGGATAGGATCAAAGTTCGTGGAGATGGGACCAACATTCTGAAGGAGGTAACGGTAAAAAACGAAGGTGTCTTGTTCACGATGCAACTTTGGACAGAGGTTCCGATGAGAATTGCCTTTGGAGAGGAAGCTTTGACAAATTCTTTTACCCAATGGATAGTTGAAAAAAATCCACTGGGTATAAGGAGGAGCGATACTGACGAGGCACAGTTAGGAAAAAAGGTATGGTGACATGTGATGACCCACATGCGTCAATCTGGAAGGATGGGGACCATGTAGCTTACTTAACTAAAAGAAGATATTTAGGCCAGGTCTCAGGAGTAATATCTTTGGGCCCAGTAAAAATGGAGTGGGCTGAAGTGAGACAGAAAACGCCAAGTCCTTAATGGAGTTTAATGAGGAGTCACATGTGGAATTCTCTTATGCTGGGGATTATGTTTGAAAAGTACGTATTGTGACCTTCATTGACAATCGTTCTTTTCATTTCATAAGATCAATTCTTTCGGATAGAGCATGTTCCAATTAGCAACGGAATCTTACACCCATTTAGAACAAGAAAACAGTTATTCAGTCTAAAGAGATTTCCTACTTCTAGAGGTTGTTTACATATTATTTTGAGATGGACCTTCCTCAAAGTATAATCCAATTTTGAACCAACTTTTGATTGTAGAAAGGGGAATTTTTAAATGAATTTTGCTTACAGATAAGGACGCCTACAGATGAACCTCATCATCTATTCACCTAAATTGGTGTTCAATATTTAATGACCCTCCTTCTCAACTGATATTGGGTTCTCGATTTTGAGTCTTTCGAGTTTGATTTTGCAGCTTTTGATATACCTAATTGAATAAGGAAGCATCCTCTTCTATGCCTAGTTTATGTGATTTTCTTAAACCTTATGCTTTTTGATTGATGAATGAGGTGGAAAGTTGAACGTTTGAATCTCCGTAGTTACATGACCTTTCGCCTACCTCCAACAGTGGAAGCAAGCTAACACCTTTGTGGTTGTTGAGAGAAGAATGTACTTCCATTGAGTAAGGGTGAATCCTGCTATAAAGAGAAATAGCTGTGGCCACATAGAATGTTGGAAATTACAAAATGAAGTAAACTTGGAGATGTAGACAGATGGAAAAATCTTGGAGCTATAGTTTTATAAACAACTCGCCTTCCAACACCAACACAATTGAAGATTCTACCCCTTGCACCTACTATTTAGAAATAGCAATTTAAAGTCTTCTGAATGTCACCCCACGATAGTATCTGCTGAACATTCTATATTTTTCGTGGGGTCAACATGATTATGTTTTCAAATCTTAATTGGTGCGAGTGAATGTCAGATCTGGTTTTGAGTCCTCTCTAACTAATTATTTATTGTCAAGACTTGGAATCACCAAAAGGAAGAAACATTATCCTTTTGAAATATGGACATCTCAATCAGACAGATTTAAAAGAACTTTATAAGAAACCATACGTTTGTGCTTCATAAATTCTTAATTTTTGTAAAAGGTCGAGGGTCCTCTCTAATTAGTTATACTGGTGTCGAGGTAGGTGTCTTTTTTATCACTTGGCTAGCTACTAGATGGGTGATTTTGACTGTGGAAACCTTAGAAAGAGGATTGTTTTTGTCAACTGGTGTTTCATGTGCAAGAAGACAGGCAAGGAGGTGGATCATCTTCTTCTACATTGCTACCTACATTATGGCTAATATGTTTGTGGTTTAAAATTCTTGGGCAATGCCAAATAACTGTGAAAGAATTGATGTTATGTTGGAAGAGTTTGAGGAGGAGGAGAAAACGTTGATATTGGAATGTGGTTCCTCTTGCATTGATGTGGGTTGTATGGGGGGAGAGAAATAGGAGAGCTTCTAAGGGTGTAGAGTCGAGTTTTTCTCCGTTGATGAGTAGTTTCCAACCCCTTATTTTCTTTTGGTGCACCCATAAAGTTCCTTTTTGTATAGATGATTGGGTGGAGTTTGTAGAGAATCGTGTCCTTTTGTAGATTCTTTACTTTTTGGTATACCCCTTGTATATATGGTCAGATTTCTGGCCATGTTTATAATGGAAATACTTTTACTTGACTAAAAAAAAAAGAAGAGATTTCCATTTTGTTTCTCTTCTAGACTTCTGTTGTTTGTCATACTCCCCTGGTTCATAGTTTGTAGTTACTATGCTGCTTTTCATTTGGAAAATACTTGGTATTGCACATTTGACCTCCTAGACACATCTTGTTTATTGAAATGGATTGGATCGAATTGTGTGTTTTGACTGTATAAATCATTCAGTAGTGGAAGTAGTGACTACTCAATGTAAGAACTTTTTTCTCATGTCAAAAAGTTGCATTATAGATGCTTCAAGTAGGTTATGTGGCTTATCTCACTGAGGCTAGGTGAACTCATGTTAATTGCACAAAAATGAAATTTGAATACTATTTTTCCCTATTTTCTTTTTGATAAGGACTTCTCCGTTTATTCTCGTGAGCTGGTAAATCCTTCATCTTCTCTTTATCATTTTGATCTCACCCTTCCAATTCTGATTGCTTTCCAACTATAAAATTATGGAGAAACAGAAAAACAACTAATAAGAAACTAAATTTACAGCTTACAAGTGCCAAAACATGCTCATCCACAATGTCGTGGACAAAGTTCATTTGCTGAGATTTTTGTGGGGACTATTGAAACTTCCATGAAAATAGCTGTGTGGTGAGTTGTTAATACCAGATATGGGGCTTGTTTCAATCAAGAGTTGAGTTTTATACATCAAGGGTGTGTTGCAATAAATTTGAACTTACTTGGTATTACAGAATTTTGAAACCCCCACCCCACCCCTCACACACTTTTTTGGGGCAGATTGAGTTTGCAAAAAAACAACCATTCTTATGGATTAACAATTATTTCTTGTTTCTATGAATTTCTTTGCCAGATGACTTCTAATACACTATGGGCCACTTCTAGAAGTATGCTAATGCAATCCTCCATCATGTCATTGAGTTTGACCCCTTGTGGTCTATAGTATAGACAATAGCCTGTGACATTCTAAAGTAGTTGGGAGCTTTAACCTCTCATCTGGGGCAGATAACTTGCATTGCTGAAGTTGCATTTGATAGTCACCCAAAGTTTCTATGATTAACTGATTCGGCTGAACATGTGATTTGGAATTAAACGATCAGTTGCTTTTGGAAAATGCCATTGGGTAATCTAGTTAATGTTACAAGCTTCCTCTTACATTTGTTTTTTTTTCCTCCTTAATAGGTATTTAAAGGGAAAAAGATGCCTGGGCGCATGGGTGGAGTACAACGAACTGTTAAAAATGTTTGGGTCTACAAGATTGATCCTGCCAGAAACTTGATGTGGGTCAAAGGCCAGGCAAGATTTTGAATATCTTCTCTGTTTCTTTCTAAACTTGAAACAAGTGGATATGAAACTTATCAGTGTGTTAGTTTAAATACAATTCTCCTTTTGTGCAATCTCTCATATGAAATTCTATGCATTCAAACTCGTCTTGACTAAAAAAGAATTGTAACTTACCAAAAAAGGAGAGAGTTAGAGTTGATGAGTAATTTGCGATTTGCACCCCTAATGTATGAGTTTTTTTATGACTTACACCTTATCCTATAATTTCTAATGACTTACACCGGGCTTGCCTAGTGCGGGTTGCCTCTCCTATGTGGTTTGTGAGCTATTGCATAGGAACGGATTTTTACCCTGTGCGCACCCAAGGATAGCGGCTACAGGTTTCCCTTATCACCAAAAAAAAAAAAGGTATACCAAACAAGGAACTACTAATACACAAAGCTAATGCATGCATATTTTTACTAATACACTCTACCAAACGACCCCTAAGGAGATTAGGGTGTAAACAAAAGAGAGCATACATTAGGGGTGCGAATTGTGAATTACTCTGGAGTTGATACTTACCGTTGGCAATCAACATAATAAACCTCTCCCCTGTGCTGTTTTGAGTCCTCTAGGTACTTTATTGGTGAAATTAACCTTATAAAAAAATTTGACCTCTCTCATGTGCTTTCTAATTAATATTAGTTACCTATCAAAAAAAACTGAAGAGTATGCAGTTATATGACAACTAGTGCGGTTTACTTCACCTTCTTGGAACTGTGAATTTGGAGAAAAGCGTGATTTCGATCCCTTACATGGGACTGTAACAAAACTATTTTGATCTTGTAAAGAAGTTTCTTTAGTATGATGCCAGTTCTTTTGGTTGATAACTCAAACCTGTTATTAAAATGTTCCTTTACAGGTTCCAGGAGCCGAAGGTAACTTTGTGTTCATCAAAGATTCTGTGTACAAGAAACCAGATATATTAACGCTTTCATTTCCCACTTACTTTGCCCAAGAAGATGAAGATGTAGCAGACTTGGAACCATTAATGGCTGATCTGGGTGATACAGACCCTTTTATGGCTGCGGATTAGTTGTAGGCAACCTGGCTATGAGCTATGGGGTTTTCTTTTTCCTATGTATTTTCTTAAAAAGCAGTGCAGTGGCTTCGCTTGGGCTGGGGTGTGTTGAGAAGGAATTCATTTGTAATTGTGTTTTGGCATTTATGGCTAATGTCATTTTTTGCTAGTAATTTTGAAATGTACTAGAAAATTTAGCTACTGATTGAATAGAAATAGAATGAGATGTTGTTAAACCATGCCTCGTTGAGGGGGGTTGTGTTGACACGATCTTATTATGTTCTATCGATATGACAAGAGATAATAAAACAAATGTGACAGGAGGAGAATATGAAACATAGCTTTCCATATTTTTAAAAGTTGTGTATGTTTCTCAGAGGAAGTATTTTTGAGAAGGTACAGTGATTGACAGATTGGGGCTTCCCAATCTTCGTACAACCAACAAAAAGAAAGCAGAAATCACTTATGCCCCCCCTTAGTTGTGCAGATTAGTCTAGGCATCTTTTGCCCTTTTTGGAGGATCGGTGTTCCTCATTATCGCATTTACATCATCTTTCAAGATGTCGTAGATAGTCTTGTCTATCAGCAAAGCAAGTCGGGGAAACTTGTAAAGATATCTAAACCCCTTTTGTACTTTTTGTTTGAAAGATGAATAAAATGTCCAATTAAAAAAAAAAAAAAAACAGTGATTGACAATAGGCTTGGGTTGGAGCATTAGCAAGTGTCCCACGTAAAATATATATATATATATATATATATATATATATATATATATAATAAAATTAGATATAGACAAGGTGATGTGACATTACCACCATTCATATTTATCTTTTTTCTCTTCTTTTTTTTTGAATTTTATTCATCGTTTTTTTCATTAAATAATCATATATTATATATATATATAAAAGAGAACCTTAGGCTCGCCTACGTGGCGCCACCACAAATCAGAATTCACTTTTAATTTATTTATTTCCAAAATTAACCTTTCCTTTTAATGGAAGTTGTGACATTTATGAAAAGTTGTGACTTAAATGAAGAGTTGCGACTTTTATGAAAAGTTGCGATTTTAATGAATAGTTGCGACTTTTATAAAAAGTTGTGACTTTTATGAAAGGTTGTGACCTTTCTGAAGGATTGCAACTTTTCCAAATAGATGTAACATTTCCGATAAAGCACAATAAACATTTGTTCACACTACCATTTGTTGTCTATAAATATAGAGATTTCCTCTTATTCTAAAACAACGAATATTTTGAACCTCTTCTTCTTCTTCACAATTAAATATTTGTGTATTTTACTCATGTTGAGGGCTCAGTGACATCATTGCTTATGTTACAGATCCTGATATGTATTTTTACAGTCATTAATTTATGTTTATGTTACAAAGGATAAATGATAAGATGTACTTCCTCCGTCCACTATTGTTTGTCATGTATACTAAAAATAGTTGTCCAAAATTAATTGTCAATTTAAACAATCAAGAAACAATTAGTCACTTTTTTCCAATTCTTCCCTTAATAATTACATAACTACTGGTTTCAAAAAGTGGTCACTTTAAAGTTACAAGACTACTTTAATGTGAAAAAAAGTTGATTTTACCGTTTTCAAAAGGTACAAACCATTTTAATAATGATTGATAGTAGGGTTATATTAGTCACATTGCACCTTATGTTAATTTTTTCTTAAGGGTTGTGCATGATTTTATCCTGACTAGGCCTGGCAGGGGGACCAGGTCGGCCCGCGATCGGTTCGAGAACCGTCTCGCCGGACCCGGTCCCGTAGATTCTCGCGGGATGGGGGGATCACGGGTTAGGGGACTGGAACCGGTCCGGTTCACCCTTTGGTCCCGGTCGACCGAGCCCGGCTGAATCGGCCGATTTCGCGGGATCCCCTTTTTTTTTTGAATTGTATCCATTGCCAACCGTTAGGGCAATGACTAGTGGGCCCCCCAACGGATTTATTCCACTTTTTTACTTCCCCAACACCCCCTACTTTTAATATTTTAATTTAAACCCTCAAGTTGTCATAAATACACTTTAACCCATTTTTAATATTATAAATACCCCTCTATCCCTTATTATTTCTTACAAAATCATTTATTCTCTCATCTATTTCTATATCCTCTCAATCTTAAGTCTTAATTTTTTATTCCATTTAAGTCTCATATTATTATAATACATATATTTCAATTCTAAATTTTCATATTATATCATAATATATATTATTCTCATATTTGCTATCAAATATTGGAGTTCCAAACTACAAGCTTCAAGAATTGGTTATAACGTCTGCTATTAACGCAGACGTTTGGTACTTTCGTTTCATAATATTTATATTTTATTTTTCGTCATTAATTTTTGTGTTATTATTATTTTATATTACACTTTACATATAATTAAATATGAGTTCTAGCAAAAAAGATACCGGTAAAGGAAAAGAGAAAGAACCAAGTGGCATTAGTAAATTATTTAATTTTAATAAAAAAAGTAGTAGGAAAAAAATAAGAGTAAATGTGGTGGTACTTCTTCTAAATCAATGTCTAGAGTTAGATTTAATACAAATGATTCTACTTATGTTGATGATACTTCTTATGATATTAATTCAAATGTTCAACTCGATCATGAAATTTTACAACAAATTTATGGTGATATTAATCCCTATCTTGATGAAAATTCAGGTGAAGAAGTAGAAGTTGGTTCGGGAAAAGAGGAATTAGAAGATACACCTACTAGTCCGATGACAGAAGTTCCAAATGAAACTACAAATTCAACGGAACAAAATTGTGGACGCCCACCCCTTATACCTCCTACAAGGGAAAGGTGAAGTATCAACACCCTAAAACTTCTGTTGTGTGGCAATTTATGACTTTCGATAAGGAAAACTCTATTGCTATTTGTAATAAGTGTAAGCAACCTTTTAAACATAAACAAGGTGGAGGTCAAGGTGGGACGGGGGGCTTAAATAGACATTTGTTATCTTGTGTGCCGATTCAATATAAAGAAGCTAAATCATTAGCCAATAGAAAAAAAGGAATTCCAGTTAATGATTTTGATATTAATGTTAATGAATCGGTAGGGGCATCTAACATTGTTCAAGGAACATTAAATCCTTCTAACCCCGGTGGTCCACTAACACAACGTAAATATAATAAGGAAAGAGATCGTGAAAATTTAGCTAAAATGGTTTATGTTTGTGGTTTGCGTTATAGTTTTCCTTCACATCCCGATTTTATTGAATATATTCAACAAACTTATAATCCTACTTATATAGGTTTTTCAAGAAATACTGTTAAATCTGATGGTTTTGTATATCAAGGTAAACATTGTCAATAGCTTCGTTGTATATATAGCATATTAGATTGTAGAGTGTCTATAACTTCGGACATGGATCGTAGTGTTAATGGACGTGATTATTTAACTGTTACAGTACATTGGATTGATTATAATTGGAATTTGCAAAAAAGAATCTTAAGTTATAAAGAATGTGTAGAGAAAAAAAACTGGTGCATATTTAGCTTCAAATATTTTGAGTATTCTAGATTATTACATGCTTATAGATAAAGTAATGTCTGTTGTATTAGATAATGCATCTAATAATACAAACGCTGCCAGTATGTTAAAAACTAGATTATGTCCAATTGATGTTAATTCTTTTCATGTTAGATGTGTTGCACATACATTAAATTTAGTTGTACAAGATGGTATTTCATTATTTAAATGTGGTTGTATGAAAATTGAATATGTTGTTGCCTGGATTTTTTATGCTCATAGAGTTGCTAGAATTAGGGAATTTAATGAGCCAATGTACTATGTGATTTGCCACCAAGAAAAATTCCAAGACATATTAAAACAAGGTGAAATTCTTTTTACGAGATGTTTTCAGTTGCTTACGAATATAAAGGACCCATACAAATGGTGTTTAATGCTCATAATATTGACCCATTAGAGAGAATTTGTGAAGAAGATTGGGAAGAAACTAATGAACTATTAGAATTTTTAAGACTTTTTTATGATGCTACAACCATGTTTTTTGGATTTATTATCCTACTATTTCATCAGTATTAATAAATATTTGTGCTATTTCAATTCAATTTTCTAAATACAAAAAATTGAAAAATTTAGAGTTGCAATTGAAGGTATGATTGAAAAATTTTAAAAATATTTTTTTCCTATTCCTCAATTTTTTTTAACTGCTACTTTACTTCATCCTGACTATAAATTACGAGGTGTGCAGGGACTTGTTGACACTTTTTATGATACTTTAGAAATTTTACCGGAATAAAATCCAACTTGTGAAATGTGTAAGTCTAGCATAAAAGTAGAAGCAAAAGTTTTGTATGAAAATATAGAACTACAGGAAATACTCAAGGAAAAGTTGGTCAAACTTCTAATCCTCAGAGTAAAGCTCGAATTTCAAGTTATATACGAGGTTTTCTTGATCTTAATTCTACTAACCATGATGATTTTGAAGAATATCTTAATCAATCTTTAGAAATAGTGGAAGACGGAGATGGCAATGAGGATTTATTAGCATGGTGGAGGAGGCGGAGCGTTGCATTTCCAATTTTGAGCAAAATGGTTCGTGATGTTCTAGTTATTCAAGCTTCATCAGTTGCATCAGAGGCTGCTTTTAGTGCGGCAAGGTTTCAACTTGGCGATCATAGACATTCATTGACGAAAGAAAGTTTGGAAACATCAGTTTTATTTAGAGATTGGGTCAACGCCGAGAGGAGGAATTATAATTTGCCAAGGTTAAATTCCAAACAAGAAGCTTTGATTAATGCGGTAATTGGATCTAGTGATGATGAATTAGAGTCACAAGAGTTTCTAGCAAGTTTGCCAACACCGGAGGATGTTACCGTCGATATGATGCGACAATTAGAATTGAATTTTAAAGGAGAGTACAAATATTAGATTACTTCCGAGAACTAATTGAAATAGAACCCTTCCTAGAAGGTGGCTGCGTAAATTAGTTACTCATCTAATATTTGTTACAAATATTAGTTTTACATATGAGAACTTATTGAAACAGAACCCTTCCTAGAAGGTGGCTGCGTAGATTAGTTACTCCACTAATATTTGTAAATTGTAACTTCTAAGTTCTAAGTTGCAATTAGATTTTATTGAATAAATTTGAAGGCTTTATTCAAGTCTTTTTTATATAACTATTGTCTTGCATTTTAATTTTAATTTTAAAATACTAACTTTAAAATACTTAATTTAAAAATTGAAATTTGACATTTGAAATTTCAAGTTAAATTCTTTTAATATATTTAAAATACAAATTTGAACTTCTCAAATTTGAAATTTGAAACTTGAAACTTGAAACTTGAAATTTGAAAACTTGAAACTTGAAATTTGAAAACTTAAGTATTTTTTATTAGCTAAAAATGCTATTGAAAACTAAACAAACTAAAAATGTTATTCAATTACATATAATTTCAATACAAATAAATAAACATATAAAAAAAATAAAAATCCCCCGTCCCGCCAAACCCCGTCACATCCAGTATATATAGTGGGACGGGATGGGACAAATTTTTATCCCCCCAATCCCGGTCGTCCCCCAAAATCCCGGCCAAGGAGTCCCCTGTCCCGTCCCGTCCCCCAGTCCCCGTCCCCGTCCCCGTCCCCTTGCCAGCCCTAATCCTGAACAATAGTGGACAGAGGGAGTAATAATTTTCAGTTTCCTTTACATTATTAATCTTTTATGTAAGATAATATAGTGTTTTAGTTTTAGTGACTGATAAGTTTTAAGTATTATTTTATATATTTCGTGATATTAAATTTCCGCGCGAACCGCGGATAATTTTACTAGTTATATAATAAATTATTATATCTAATAATGTTTCATAAGTTATAAAAAAACCTCTATCTATTTGTGTTCTCTACTTAGATATTATGTCTCCTTAACTTTCTTCTACCTAGTTTTTCATGATTAATCAATCTATAAATAACCCTTTTTTTTTTTATCAATATATCTTGTCTTTTTAAAAAAATTCCTTCATTTTCTTCATCAATCATGTTGTAAAGAGATGGCATAAAATAGGTGATGTGACAATTTATGATTATTACTTTGATAAAGATTATAGATATATTCTTCAACATTTCTTCTTATGTCATAATAGTCAAACACATGTTCATTTTGATGAAAGAAAGTTTAAGGCAATATATAAGATTCACCAAAGAGAAATGGTCAAATTAATTTGGTACAAATTTATCAAGATATGAAGAATGAAGTTCAACTTGGTGGCGAAGATTCATCAAGAGATAATCGAAGGGCAAAAAACTTAAGAGTTCGGAGCCAAAAGGCAAGAAAATTGACTAAAAATTTCAAAAGGGTAACAAAATTGAGTTGAGAACCAAAAGGGCAACATTTTTACGTCCAAATTAACGTCGTGTAAATCAGGTCAAAATGATTAAGGCTCAAACTTCTATGCGTCTTAAAGGCGCATGCTGTCATCTTGTAAGACGCACAACGGTTGTGCCTTGTAAGGCGCATGGAAGTTTGCGCCTGCTCTTAAATTTTTTTAAAAAAACATTTTAAAAATTTTTTGCATAGTAACTGACAATTTTTTATTTGTGCTATTCGGTTAAAAAGTAATTCAACAATAGTATAATTTTGTTTGTATATGATGGTATTATTTATATAATGAAAACAAAATTTAACAACAAATGTAAAATGAATTTAATAAATTATTTTGATTAAGCATGATAAATTGGTATTGTTTGTTATATGATAGTGGGTTGTTTGTTAATTGATATTATTAGGCTGTTTTGTGGTGCAAATGATGGTGTATATTATACAATGTATATGATTTTGAAGTGTAAACAAATTTGTAACCCTAATATACACCATAATAATTGCTCAGTTTAACTTTTAATAAGAAAAACAATAAATTTATATCATTCTATAATATAATTTATACCAATATTTATATCAATTCTGCACATCATTTAAACCAATAGCTTAATTGAACCATCATGTATCATAAAGTATACCACTGTAATTCTATTTATGGCGTTATTTGTGTGTAACTATTTATGAACCTCTGACGCAGGAATGTATGTGAATTTCAAAATTGAAGGAGTGATATATGATGTAACCACAAAATATGATGGCTTAATTGAGACTATTGCTTTCCAATTAGGAATCGACACAACAATATTTGAGTTGGTAATAAAATATTTTGTGAGTGATCGATGCCTCCCGATGAACATTCATAAGTATATGGGGGTACAAGTCTATTTAGATCAGAGAAGAGTGAATTCAGATTTCTTTTTAAAATATCCATTATGTGTAACATGTGAAAATAGAACTATGGAAACCATTGAATACCAAATTGGTACCCAAAACATTTACTAGACGACTATGCAAACAAATTCAAGGCAAGCGTTTGTAACGTCGAATGCAATATGTTTGAGGGGTATGGATCCAATTGTAGATGATTATAATGTAGAAAACAAAGGATGTGAAATAATCAATGACCCTCAGCATGATGTTATGGTGGAAACTCAGATTTACATAGACAAGCACATACTATCTGAAGTGATGCAGAGGTATGCACTTTTGAGGGAGTTTCGTTTCATTGTTGTTAGTTCAAGTACTACCAGATTAGACTTATTAAAAATAATTAAATTTATCTATATAATTTTGTTCAATTTTTTGTCCTATTGACGATATTTTTCATACACAGTTATTGTCTAAAATTTCCTACCGATGCTTGTTCATGAATTTTTAAATCGTCATGTTTGAATAAATCTAAATTATTCAAAGTTAGAAAATCTACGACACCCACACATGTCCAGAGAAGGATAGACTTTGTTCAAAGAGGTAGTCTACTACTGGTGTGCTTGGTGCAATGTTAGTGGAAAAGTATGATGATACAAAAACCATTTACACACCAAAGGGCATACAAACGGACATGAAAAGGGAACATAAAATTTCATTGACATACATGCAAGCCTGGAGAGGTAAGTAGAGAGCTTTCATGCTTCTGAGAGGTGACCCTGCAGAATCATATGAAAAAATTTCAATATATTTGTATATCTTGAAAAAACATATTCAGGAACAACTGGTAACTTTAAAAGGACAGAGGAGAATCGTTTTTATATTCGTTTACCGCACTAGATGTCATCATCAGAGGATGAGAGTATTGTCAGACGTTAGTGGTAGTTGATGGCACACATTTAAAATCAACTTATGAAGGTACCATGCTGATAACTAGTACATTGGATCCGGGAGGTATGTTCAAACTATTATTTAATATGTAACATATATATGTTATGTTTATAGTAACAATTATGTATATTTGTAGTAGTATTTTGTCATTTGCATATGATATTGTTGATTCAGGAAATGATAAATCATGGTCTTGGTTCTTTGAGTGTTTTAAGAATGTATTTGGTGATAGAGAAAATATGTGCATTGTTTCGGATAGAAATAAAATTATATGAAATATTCGAGCTGCAAGAAAATTACCAGTGGTGCCATTATTGGAATATATGCGTAAAATAATTGAAACTTGAAACGAGAAACATAATGAAGAGGGGAGGACAACTAGAACAACTATAACCACACAGTACAACAAAATATTGAAGGACAATAAAACTTTGTCAAATCATATGACGGTTAGTATGCATTATTTTGTTTATGTAATTGGTGATGTTTTATATATAAACTAACCATGTGTTTTAATGAATGAAGGTACGCACGTCGACATATTTCCTTCATACAATTACGCATGGTGTTTAAAGGTTTAGTGTTTGTCTATGCACTCGAGTGTATAGTTGTGGCAGATTTCAACACAATGAAATTTCATGTAGTCATACTATTTCTGCTATAAGATACAGAAACAAAGGTCAGGAATACTGCTCATCATGTTACAACAATAAAAAATTTCAATATGCTTATGCAATACCGATTGAGCCTTTGCCTTGCGAAAGCAACTGAGAAATTTCAGAGCATGTGTTGGAAGATATAACCAGGGAGACCAGCAAGCTACGACCGTAAAAGAAATTTAAAGAGGTTAAATTCCAGAGATCTAAAGTGACTTGTAGTAAATGTGGTACAGAGGGTCACAACAAGAAGACTTGTACCAAATATTCTCAGGAGAACAAAGTTTGTTGTTGATTGGTGTTTTTAGACGTTTCAATAATCATTTTTTTTTTCATATTATTATGTTTGGTTTTAAACGATATGCAACATTATTGGAGAGTGGTGCTTTTTTTACCATTGAATAATTTTTTTTATTAAACGGAGTTGGTATATTAGACGGTGCCCATATGATTTATAGAATATTTATGTATTATATGAATTAAAGTTAGGGAAAATGCATAAGTACCCCCAGCCTATGCCCAAAATCTCTGAGACACACCTAATCTTTACTAAGGTCCTATTACCCCTTCGAACTTATTTTTTAATTAATTTTTTACCACTTTCGGCTTACGTGGCAATATAAACCAGATAGGTTGAAAGCTTTGTTCAACACGCGCTGGCCCCCACTTTTTCAACTTTCTAAAAAGTAAGCTATCCGTTCAAAAGTAGCTTTTACACTTTCCAAAAATTCAAAAAGTTATCACTTTATGTTTTAGATAAAAATATTATTTATAATCTACTTTGTTAATATAATTTTAGTTAGTTTATAGATTTCAATGTTTATATATTTTATTTCAAATTTGGGTTTGTAAAATTTTGTAAATATTATATATATAATTTTATTTTATTTATAGATAAAAAAATTATTTATAATCTACTTTGTTAATATATTTTTAGTTAGTTTATAATTTTCAATGTTTATATATTTTATTTTAAATTTGGGCTTGTAAAATTTTGTAAATATTATATATATAATTTTATTTTATTTATAGATAAAAAAATATTACTTATAATCTACTCTGTTAATATATTTTTAGTTAGTTTATAGCTTTCAATGTTTATATATTTTATTTCAAATTTGGGCTTGTAAAATTTTGTAAATATTATATATATAATTTTATTATAGATAAAAAATATTTTAACTTTGTTAATATATTTTTAGTTAGTTTATAGTTTTCAATGTTTATAAATTTATTTCAAATTTGGGTTTGTAAAATTTTGTAAATATTATATATATATATATATATATATATATATATATATATATATATAATTTTATTTTATTTATAGATAAAAAATATTATAACTTTGTTAATATATTTTTAGTTAGTTTATAGTTTTCAATGTTTATATATTTTATTTCAAATTTGGGCTTGTAAAATTTTGTAAATATTATATATATAATTTTATTTTATTTATAGATAAAAAAATATTACTTATAATCTACTTTGTTAATATATTTTTAGTTAGTTTATAGCTTTCAATGTTTATATATTTTATTTCAAATTTAGGCTTGTAAAATTTTGTAAATATTATATATATAATTTGATTTTATTTATAGATAAAAAAATATTACTTATAATCTACTTTGTTAATATATTTTTAGTTAGTTTATAGCTTTCAATGTTTATATATTTTATTTCAAATTTGGGCTTGTAAAATTTTGTAAATATTATATAGATAATTTTATTTTATTTATAGATAAAAAAATATTACTTATAATCTACTTTGTTAATATATTTTTAGTTAGTTTATAGCTTTCAATGTTTATATATTTTATTTCAAATTTGGGCTTGAAAATTTCTATTCATTTAACGTTTCTTAAGTTTAGCTTATCACACAGGTGGGTGAAAATATATTTGATCTCTTTTTCAAACACCGTTAAGTTGTAAAAAACCGAAAAAAACCCGAAAGAACCGACTAAAACTGAAACCAAAAAACCGACTTTGCGTGGTTTGATTTGGTATTTAGATTTAATAAACCGACATAATTGGTTTAGGTTTTTTTCAATGAAAAACCAAACCAAACCGACCTATGTACCCCCCTACTTCTAAGTCATCAAGAATCGTGGTTGAGTTCAAAGGTTAGTTTTTTCTTGATTTTATTTTGTTAGCTTTTCGAAGAAAGGAGCAATCTAACTTCTGATAATGGAGGTTTTTTTTTCCAAACATGAAGAACAATAATAAAGAAGAAGACAATTGAGTTAATATTTATTTTTTTCAAGTTTATTTTAACACATGACCAATTTTTATTGGTCAGTGCTGTCTAAAAACTGCACCCACACGCCTAACATAGGTGAAGTCACGGACTCAGCCACGTAGGCCAAAGAGCGGTAAAAAATTAACTAAAAAATAAGTTCCGGGGGAGGGGGGTAATAGGACCTTATTAAAAGTTAAGTATGTCTCAGGGATTTTGGGCATAGGCTAGAGGGGTACTTATGCATTTTCCCTTAAAGTTATGATATATGTTATAAGTTATTAAAATATATGTTAACTAATTGATTGTATTTGTTTCACCAAATACAATTATATTAAGTGATACTTAAGTTGGTGTAATATATTATATCAATGGTAGCATATTTATATTATGTTGCCAGTTTGGTTATTCATATAAGAATAAAAATTAATGTATTTAATGATACTATGTTGATATCTTAGATAGTATAATGTTTTATTTGGTTCTACTTATCATAAGAATAGTTGTTAACTTAAATGATACAATATTGGAATAAAATATGATATGGTACCCGTTTGATTTTATTTATGTTGTTTTAAAAAAGGGTACCATGTTCGTCTACTATATAATTCTTTAATTTATAGAATATATATGGTATATGTTTATTTATTATGACGGTCAACTTGATTACGTTGTATATGTTACCATATTGGTATACTAAATGGTATTTTAATTTGTAGATTATATGGTATATGTTGAGATTTTAGTAAGGTTAACATATGCTGAATTAAGCTTTAGCCCCTTACTACGAGGTTAACTATGAAGCATAAGTTTATAATAATTAACGAAAATTAATGATCTAAAATTTAACTTGTGCAATGATAATATTATACACAACATTTTGTTAATTTAATATCAAATAACATTAAAATAGTTACCAACGGCATAAAATAAGGGCTTCCATAAAGTAATACTAATAAAATAGTTACTATTATAACAAAAACATTTTGGTATTTGTACGGTTAACCAACTGATAACCAAAAAAAAATAACATAAATTTTTAACCAACTGCATAACAAAAACATATTGAAAATTTGAATGTTCAACAATAATCTTCTAAACACTTGTTTGAATCTTTGATAACCTTTTTGTCACCTTTTCGTAATGCTCGGTTCACCAAACTTGCTCTTGGTTTTTCCAGTGACTTCACTTTCACTAATAGTACCATCATCTATCTTTTTCTTGGCATAATTTCAAAGCAAGACATCAAATCTCGTATGAAATAATGTTGAATCAAAATATGACAGTGTGCTGTCGTTTTTGCCTTGGAAAAAACTCTCATCATATAGACAAGTAATAATCCACAATCACTACAATTTTTTTTAAAAAATATAAAAATAACGATTTAATAATAATTAACCAAAAAATAAATATTAACATAAGCAAAAATTACTTACTTTGACCCTTCCAACTATTGTGGAATGCAATCACGGACCATGTATTTCAAAGGATCAATAAAAGCATAGTCTGCATGTTCTTTCAAATTCTTCCTGTCAATGTCATTTCTTTTTTCATAAAATTCGGTACTCATTAAGAACAGAGGAATAATGTGTGAAAGTTTTTGCACCACTTGCTCAATAATTTTATTGTGAGCGGACCCACTTTCACTAACGAATTAAAAACATAAAGACACCTACTCTGTATGGAGTAAACAATCATAATCGAGTGATATTTTTGAGAAACATTGACATGAATGCAAACAAAGTCAACTTTATTCCGTGGATTATTAACAAGTATCTTGTATCCTCTAATGTATTGAGCAACTTCATGGTCCGGTGTTATAAAACTGTTGTTTTTCTTCCTTTTCTCCAAGACATCGTGAATTTGACCAACCCATTGAATGAAATAAGAGTCAGTTGTGGTAACTCTTTAATTTTTTGACTTTCCCATTCATGCTTGCATTTTTTTCACAAGTAATACATGTTCACATCTACTTACTGTAAATCATGTAGTATTAATGTGTAAAATTAATGTCTTTAATGAGAACTAAAAATGCGTAACAAATTTAATAAATAGTGTAAGTTGTGTATATAAACGAATTACCAAGTTTGACCAAGCTTGTCCTGTAGTTACCATGGCGTGAAACCAATCCATTAACTCAATGATAACACTCAAATATCCTCTTTAAAATCACTAACAAGGGACAACAGTCATCAATAAAATACCCAACAAAGAGACGGGATCGAATAACACAGTGAATGATGTACAATTAAGAATTTAATTAGAGAGTTAACTAGCAATTAATTTTAATGAAGTTGAAATAGCAAATGGGTGGAGAATTCCACCAACTTTAGCAACACTAATTCAGACACACACAATTAACAATATTGAAATAAAGTGAATATTCACGAAACTAATCGACTCTAGGGGTGTGGGGGATCAAATGTTGATTTCAATTGGGGTATTACATAATTGCTCGTTAAAACTAATTAATCACAGATAAGCTAGTTCATCATAAATGATGCTAATCTTCTTTCGATCTCAAAGCATCTTTGCATAAAATCTCCTCTCGGTCTCATCTACATGTCATTCTAAACAACCCAAAACCTTAGATCTGCAATCAATAAGTACACTATATTATTTTTGTTGAATAGATTATCCACTTATATTGGTCTCTTTCGAGCACCAATGCTAGATTAAAACTAAAATTAAGGTGGCAACTTAGTTTATGAATTAATCACTCGGCAATCAGTCAAATCTATGATTAACAACTATAAAACAGAACAATCTAACAAACCCACTAAAGTAAATCAACACCCAACCCCATAATCACACCTCAAGAGTTTGGGGTTTTAGCCACACATTGCAAAGTGTAAATAAATTATACATTGCATGAAATTAGCCATGAGTATCATAAAATTGAGCACTTAAGAGCAAAACCACTTCAAATTCAACCTCAAATTACCAAATTCAAGTTCACAAATCTAAAAACCCCAAAACTAAAAGTGTTTTCACTCAATGGAAAATGTCTCTCTCTACAATGTTCAGACTTTTTCTCTCAATTTTCGCACACCCTCTTTTTCTCTCTTTTGGGTTATTTATAGTTTCTCAAAATTTTGCCCGAATATTAGATTCGTGTCTCACTTGGTGACGTACGTTTGAAATCGCCAAACACATTTGGCAAAACGCCAATATCGCTTCAGTCTGCCTTTTTTTTGCTAAGGCTTCAGGTGTTTGGACCTTATTCAGCGATTCCGTTCGAGTTCGCTTTTATAATCCAACAAGACGCCAATTCTCACTGCACTTTACCCTTTGGATCTTCATTTATCATCATGTACTGTAAATTTCGGCAACATCCACTTACTTCACCCTTTCTCCTTCGGCATATCGCCATTGGTTCTTTAGATCGCCAACTGACCTTGAGATATGATCCTATGCACTGTCTATTTAGGCGAGGTCAGGCTCACTTGGAGACCTACCTTTCTTGTTTGGCGATCAACATTGTGTAGTTTGCACTTCTTTTTGCATTTTGGCCATTCTTTCAAACATCAATCCCTGCCTTGTCAATTTGTCTTCATAGCTGCAAATTATCAACATATCATCAGAATAGGACAAAATTAGATATTAAGGACACTAATTATTTAGCTAAATAGACCTCAAATGAGTGCGAATCTACCACTCATCAACACCCCCAACTTAAACTTTTATTTGTCCTCAAGTAAATCAAGAACCCACTTATCTCAATAAGGGTGTCTACAACAGTACTCAATGAGAGCTAACATGAAAGTGCCATAACAAGACTACTCTCAAAACATGCTACACTCAATCATGATCAGAAAGTTTCAAATGATGACCAGTTGGTTTCACACAAGCTCAAGCTCACTTTAGTTTCTTTTCTAATGCAAGATCATGTTTCAATAAATTTATTCAAGTGCCCTCACATCAAGAATGATTCCATGATCTCACAAAGGAAATCAACAAGCAAATAAGGAATCAATGCAACTCTCACTCTCTCAAAAGAGAAAACATGCAAGCTTTGTCCCATAGGTTCGCCCATATTTTCCAATTATCTCACAACCTAGTTCATGCAAGATCTCAAGGGTCTTTTAGGCTTGTAATGGGGTTGAGAGTTAATGTATGGCAAATTTGGTTCGGTGACTTCACCTTTTCAAAGCATTGTTACAATCATTTTCACCTCTTCTCAAGTTCTTTTCCTTCCTTTTCATTTGAGAACTCAAACTTTGATCCTTTTTACTCAAATTTATTGGAATCCCCTTTATTTCATCACTTCTCTTTTTCATTTTCATTTTTCCAAAGCACTTCTATCACAATGACTTTTTTTGTAAGGGGGGGGGGGGGGTCCTTCTTTTTGCAACAAACTTCAAAGTTGAGTCCCATTTCATGTTTCTTTTGCCCCTTCACTTGTTTCTATTCCTCCTTCCTTTCTACACCCCAACTTAGGCGTTTGGCCTAAGTTGACTATTTAAACATAACAATGCTTCAAAAAGGATTTCAGGTGAGAAGGTAGGGACAATTTGGATCAAGAGACTTTGTTTTGATTTTGCCAATAAATGGGTTAGGCTCAAATTGTTCCAAAACGGATGCACATCCTCACAAGATAGTCACAAAAGATATGGATATTTAGGTCCCCTCTTTGAATTGTTTCCCATATCACGCGTCACATTCACCAAGATTTAAACAATTGGACTAACAAGGCAAATTCTAGGACTCCACACACATGTTTTCAAGTAAGACCTCAACACACATGGCACTTTGAAATACACTCATTTAGCCCATCCCAAAAACATCAAAGTGTACGTGTGATGTTCATTGCAAGGTTCACATCAAAATATAGCTAGTAAATAAAAGATATTGCATATAAGGTGGGGAAATTAAGTGTTCAATGCCCTAAGATTTCAAATAAGAAGTTAAACTTTGAAATTCACCTCCTCCGTCGGTATAAAAAGATAATATTTTGGGGCCCCAAATTATTATCAAGAATAAATTGTGTTAAATTTTTATAGAAAAATTGATTAATTATGATAAAAAAATATATTATTTTACCCACTTTAACATCTTTTATACTTTGTTAAAAATAAGAATTAATAGTGAAAAGTGTTGAATAAAGTGATTTACAAATTCTTTTTTATTTCTTTTTAAATTTTAGTTTCAAACATTACAACAAGCATATTAAAATAGTATATACCAAGTCATCAACTTCTTGAATCAGATTCTGTGGTTCTAACTCTTATCTTTATTTAATATTTGTCAACTTATTACTTATAAAATTATGTTAACAATTTATATAATAATTGCCTCACTGAAAGAATGTTTTCAATGTTGAGTTGATAAAATCTTACCTAAAATCAATAACTGAAAAACAATATTAAATACTAATAATTCTCATCTAAATAGTGTAAGAACAATAAATTTGAATAAATATGTATACAAAGTTTGTTTATATCTTAGGCCTCAAATTGAAATTTCGCTTTAGACCCCTAATTACGTTGAGCCACCCTGACTTTGGATTGTGACAGTAAACAAATATGAATACTGTGAAAACCCTCAAAATAGTAGATTGATTTATTTTATAAGGTATTTAGATTGATTGTTGAACCTATCAAGTTTAGGGAAAAGGTAAGGATGACAATTTAGATCTATCTCTCACCCTCATAGCTACCCTAACTTTACATATTACAAATTAAAAACTTACTCTACGAGTTTATTAGTGCTATGGTTACTTGTTTCTACTACTCTGTTCCATGTATACTTGTCACTGTCACCTAGTTTTTCAGGCCAAGGAAGTGTGGGGCACCTGTGGATTGCACCCACTGATTTCCTTGAATAAATGGAGTTGTTGTATATTGAAGTGCTTCATTCCTGTCCGTGATCACTTTGAATCCCTTCCATTTGACCCGATTGTTGGTATTGGCTCCTGGACCACGATTTGCGTACTCGGCACATAGGCATGTGTCAAGGGCAAAATTTCCATCCCAGGGCATCCAACCTGCAGGTTGAATGAAATCTGCCAAAGTTGATTCCATGATCACAGTTCTTGCGTACATCTTCCATGGCCTTCCTAAGAAGGTAGGAATCTTGAAACGCAGAGATTCTAGTAATTGCTCGGGAACAATGCGACAATTTTGGATTACTAACCCTGTGGTTGCCCGAATGTTAGTTCTTCCTTGAGCTGCCACTGTATTTTGTTGTTTTTCCATTGGCTTCCTTGCAATAATTAAGCAGTTTTGGAGGATAGTTGATGAGTCACCAAAGATGAAATCAACTGTGCCTGACACCACACAATTGCGGTAAAATTGTCGATGTGTTTGAACATACAAAGTGTCTTGATATCCATCCATTCTACAATTGTAAAAGGCAGACATATCAGATTGAACACGGAGGGCTACCGCCTGGTGCCCCTCCGGTCCTGCTGTGTTTTGGAATCCCATGGACTTGCCTATAAATCCATTTCCAATTGCACCTGAAAATATTTAATGTTATTATAGCCGAATTTATTTTCATGTTTTACTGGGAAAGAAGAAGGGGATATGAAAAACTTACTGAAGGAAGCACTCTGATAAGTAGACACACCATTAAGTGCGGATTTGTGTCCTGTAACTATCGTCTTTCGGGGTCCATCTCCATACATAAATACGTTAACTTGATCTTTTGTGACAATTATGTATTCATCATAAATTCCGGCCTTCACATATATAGTATACCTTCCTTTTAGGTTCTTAGGGTACGCAGCCAGAGCTGCTGCGATAGTGTTGTATTGTCCAGATCCATCCTTAGCTACCACAGCGTTTGGTGCTGGGTTGCCGTTATTGCTTGCAGCCAACAATTTTCTATCACTACTAGAAAGCCATGCAGGATATCCTCCGCTCTTTGTATTGTTGGCTTCCTGCTTGTCATTGTCTTCATTTTCTAACAATCGCCGAGATGCTGCTGTTTCTGCTGATGTAGTAGTATCAGTCTTGTTCCCAATGGGAATATTAAATTTAGAAAGAATTTCAGTCATTGCATCGACCATTGCAAGAACATTGTCCGTGAGTTGTGTTGCATTTAAGAGGGAGGTAGAAATGGCTTTCTGAAGTTCTGGTTGAGTAAAACCATCTATGCAGGTTTGTTGGTAAGAGAAGACAGCACTGAGCCAGTTTTTGAGTTCTGTTTCCCTATCAGCGATAGTGTGGACGCTGCTATCACCCACAGAGGAGAACGATGCTTGAAGCTCATCAATCGCGTATTCCAGTAATTCCTTGCAATCATCAGTGGCCATCTTTTGCAAGGAGTCATGAGCCTCTGCTTTGCCGATAGAGGTGGACCTTTCTATTCCAATTCTAACTTCCTGAATGGCCACCTCAATGGCTTTTTGGACGAATTCCTTCAGGGTGGCGTTTTGGTTGTTGGCCATAGAGCTAAGGCTATTTACACATGATTTCTTGAAATCTGTTTGTGAACAAACAGAAGCAATCGATTTGGATGTGGTAGAAAGCACTTTGTCATCCTTTTCATCATTGCCCGAAGAGTCTTGTGTCCGATTATTGCTTGCAATAATAGCAATAACTACTCCAACAACCAGGATAATCGATATACCAAATGCAAAAATCTTCCCGCCTTTCATTATTTATATTTCTAAGATTAAATGTGTAGAGAGGATATTGAAAAGAGAGACAAAAATGGAAATTAGTCTGGACTATGGAGGTCTCTTTGAGTCGTCTTCTTCTTTATCTTCTGAAAAAATGCATGAATTTCCTTGAAAATAGGAAAGGTAAACAAACATTTGTGGCCATTAAGAGATGTTAGTAAACAAGTGTTAACCAGACCAAGAGGGGAAGGTGTACAATTCATATATTATTTGAGCCTTCCAATCACTTGCCCTTCATTTTTAAACACTTGCATTGCCAACTTCTTTTTATACCATAAGCAACATGTTAATTGCTTATATATAATGACTTTTACTACTAGTTAATATATTTTGTGTCCAAGGATACACGATAAATGTATTACTCCATCCGTTCATATTAGATACACACTTTCTATTTTACACGATAATTAAGAAATTATTAATGGGTGAAAATCATTTATACCATCAAACTTTACTTTAAAAATCAAACTCCCCCATCAACTTTGAAAAATAATCAACCCTTCCCATATCCTAATTGACTTTTTTAAAGGCCTATTCTACCCTTATATTATCAACCTTTATCTTTTTCTTTATTTTTTTATACTTTTTAAAAATTATAATATTTTTATATTTTAAGCTTCATTACAAGTTTACTATTAAACATATTAGTTTCGTCCAAAAAAAAAAAAGAAAGCATTGGTTGAGTATATAATATAATGTCGTTCTATAATGAAACAAATGAACAAAATTAAAAACTAATGTTATTATTTTTGACAAAATCTATAATGTGATGCAAGTAACAAAAAATAATAAATAAAAATAAAGATAAATTTCATACATTAATGATAAAGTTAATTTTTAGTTATATGTTCCAATCTGCAATGTTGTAAAATGATTTTTTTTTAAATGAAGGGAGAGAACTAATCAAATAAAAAAGAACAACAAATTTGTATTATAGTGAATGTCTATTATGTGGAGTCCATTAGAGAAAAGTTAGAAATCCTACTTGGAGACCAAGTCAACTTTCCCCTATAAATAAAAGGGGTTTTCATTCATTGTTAATTAGATCTGTGAATCCCTAATTATTCCTCAAGAGAAATAATTAGTCTTCTCTCTAGTCTCTTCTCATTATTTTATATAGTTTCATAACACGTTATCATCACGAGTCTCTAACCAATTGAGTTTTGGGCAATCAATATATATGTATGAGGAGGGAGCATATAAATTAAGGGCCCGTTTGACCATGCGATATGGAATCATGATATGATGTCATAATATGAAATCATGAAATGAAGTTAAAGTTCTATTTGGACATGCGATATGGAATTTGTGTTGTATATTTTCTCATAAACACAAGAATCTCACAAGTTATAAAACTATGAAAAATGGCCCCATTTGTTTATTCAATCTTATCAAATAAACAAAAAAATTGTAAAATCGCATAATAAATTATTACAAAGCTATTTGTTCTCCACTTAAGTAACTGTTTCATCTAACTTTAATTGATCAAACTTTAATTCAATAAAAAAAATTGAACATAAATTTTAGTGTACTAGTCTTTAATATAATCCTCTCACATAGTATTACTCCCTCCGTTCTTATTTATATTCACCAAATCAATTCCTACTTTATCATTTATATTTACCAAATTTAAAGTAATAATAAATTTTATGTTGATAAGAATAATAAATTTAAAAAGTAATGATGTGACTGTTAATTTTATTTACATATGAAATAAATAGTTAGTAGATATAAATGTGGGGTTGATTTAACTAAATATAAATTTGTGGGTCAACTTTTATATTTAAAAAATCTCAAATCATGATATGAAATTCTCAAATCATGATTTTTGTATAATATGAGATTCCATCTCATGATATGAAATCATAAGATGAAATCAGCGTGAAATCGCATGTTCAAATGCTGATTTCATCTCACAATTTCATATTGTTATATGATATTGCATGACCAAACGCTTACTAAATATATACATTAACTGGGCAAAAGTCACAGACCAACATTGTTGAAGGTATGCACCCCATCAATCTGTGATTCTGTTGTTTTGTTATAAAGGGCTAAAGTGAAAAAAATGATTATTCCATGCACGAAAGGAAATCAGCCGAGAGTATATTTATAAGTATGTTTATAAATTATAATTTGCTTTGTGGCTTACAATTCTTTAGCAAGTAAGAGGCTTGTGGTTTATACTTCATTATTTAATAATTATGTGTTAAAAGTTAAAACATTGAGACGGCCAACACAAGGACCGTAGTGGAACTAGAAGTGTAGTACTACCAATTTGGTATTTTTCAATTAATTGGTATGCCGTGTTATTTTTATTTCGTATCCCTACTAATGACTATACTTTTCATGTTTTAATGAAATTTATTTCAATTGTACATATAATTATAAGATTTAAAAGGTTAAGGGTAAGTTTTGATGCACTATAAATATAAGATGTTGGATTTAAGATTCATCGCATCATAGGGGTAATGTCCAATTGCATTGTGAGGGTAAGACGATTGATACAAGTTCAATCGCACCAAGAGGGTAAGACGATAGATTCATGTTCAATCATACCAAAAGGGTAAGACGATGGATGCATGTCCAATCACACCAGAAGGGGAAGACATCAGGTTCAAATCTTGGTGTACTACGATGATAAGATGTTGGATTCAAATCTCATCAATTTATGGCCTAAGACGCCTTCATATGGGTAAGACATTAGATTTAAGTCTCAATGCACTATATTGATGATATAATGATGATTAAAGCAAAATAATGTGATTTGGTGAAAAAGTCATGAAACTTATTCCACTAATTTTGCTTCATTCCTTGATGTGAATATGGTACGATCTGGCATCACACCTCTTGCCTATCGGAACACCAACCCAATCTTGAAAGCTGAAGTGGGTTTAGGGAATGGAAGAACAAGAACATCTTCTTTACCACCAAAAATGGTAGAGAAACAAGTGATTGAATAATGCACATGAATGTGGAATGAGGTACTAAGCAATCAAAAGATAATATGTTCAGATGATTGTGTTCCATTCTTGAAGAATGAGAACTTTTGATAAATACTAAAAATATAGATCTATTCTCTGAAGTAAATGTGACAGTACAAAATAAATCTTATCAATAAGGATGTGCACTTAATGGTGATGGGATCACGATTCACCTTCAGAAGAGGTAGACTGATTGAGAAGAAATAAATATAAAAATTACTCTCGGAGTACTAAATCTAAATTTTGCTCATATGATAGTAAATCAAAAATTTACTGAAGGCAAAAGGCATATGTCATGATAAACTTGGAGTTTTCTTATTTATACATATATTGAAGAACCAAAAGTTTCTTCAAGAATTTTATTTGTTGTGTATTCTTATGCTAAGTTGATTGGATCAACTAATGTTGGGACTAAATCCCTAAATTCTGAAACTATAAAAGGTGAATATGGCCTATTCATTTGTCATGTGATATGATAAATAGATGCATCTATAAGATAATCACATGTGCATTTGTTGTCAACCTGCAGTTTGCCATTCACTAAATTGTGTGTGCAAGATAATTGAGTTAAGAGCACAACTTTCAGAATATGTAATCAAGACGATTCATCTTGATAATATTACTAAATTTCCAAGTTGATGTGATATTATATTCCTCAAATAAATAGTCAATCATTGCTTATGAGAACAAAGCTCCATGGTCTGAAACATAATATATTGCATACAAACGTAATTGTATGCATATATCAGACCAATAAATTATGATCAATTTTTCTCTTAATTGGTTTATGGTTAGGGACAAAATATTTTCCATCTAATAATATTGATGTGCGGTATATGATTAATGAATATATTATGATGCACAAAGATGAATTCTCCTAAATAGATTGAGATGTATGTTAGTTTATCTAACATAAGGGGGAGATAAGAAGCAACCAAGAGTTGCAAATGCTTTTATTGAATGTCACCGAAGGACAGAGTCTATGACATGCATGAAGCATGATAGACCAATCAATTCTAAATAATATTGTCCTTGAAAAAAGGAAGGAGCAAATGATTAAAATGATCATAATGAAAAAGTAATGTGCTCTTGAAGAGCCTATGGCATAACACTTCATGAAACCTCATGAGAGGAATACCTGAAAATAGATCTCAATAAGTTATGTCGTATTGTGAACAGATACAAAGTGATATTTTATCGACAATATCTTTGAAACAATATAGCACAGTATTGTAAAAGATTATGAGAATATGAATTCTACGTTTATTAAGGCATGCTGAGGTAGAAATAATTATCAAGTGAAAAGTGAAATAATGCATATCGGTAAGCGTAAAACTTATTTGACTTGCAATCACCTGAAGATGTCATACATTTAATATTGAATGTTCGACAGTTGACAAAATTGATATGAAAATATTTTAAGGACTCAAGATGCATGAAGCATATATAAGTTATTGGAAAACTTGTTTATAATCCTCATATGGATTAAATCAATCAAGAATCTTTTTTATTGTTATGTAAGTTGATGACCTGAATTGGAACTCTTGAAGAGTTTTCAAAATGCAATAGATTATTTGCTCAAAGAAGTTGAAGTGAGTAACTTGCAAAATTCTTTGATCCTGAAGGATGATTCATAAAAGGAGATGGAAGAAAACACATTTTGTCAAAACTTTTCTAAACACATGAGCTCCTAAGAATGGTGATATCAGCATGCAATAGATTTGTCCAAGTAATGATATGACTCATTTATTCATCAAGTCTCTACCAATTACAACTTTCGATCGAGAAGATGGCGTACAAGCTTGGAATGCGAAGATTCAAGTCTTTGAATTAATATTCATATTAGGGGGAGTTAATACGCGATGTACTCTTTTTTCCTCACAAGGTTTTGTCTCATTGGGTTTTCCTTGTAAGGTTTTTAACGAGGCATCCATAATGCGCATTATAAGATATGTGTACTCATTTTTCTTTACTAGAATTTTTTTCCATTGGATTTTATCTAGTAAGGTTTTAACGAGGCATATAATATACAAATAGACATCCAAGGGGAGTGTTATAAACATATTTGTATTATAGTGAATGTCTATTATGTGAAGTCCGTTAGAGAAACGTTAGGAATCCTACTTGGAGATCAAGTCAACTTTCCCCTATAAATAAAGGGATTTTCATTCATTGTAAATAAGATCTTTGAATCCCTAATTATCCCTCAAGAAAAATAATTAGTCTTCTCCTACTCTCTTCTCATTATTTTATATAGTTTCATAACAACAAAGAATTTTTTTGAAAAATAAAATGGGGTAAAAAAAATGGTAAAAAAGAAAGAAAAAGAAAAGAAAGGAGAAAGAGACGAGTGAAAAGAGAGAAGTAAGAAAAGGAGAGAGAAAAAATTCAGAAGAAAAAGGATGGAGAGATAAAAGAGAATCAACGTACTCAATATTTTAGGAGAAGATTAGAGAAGACGAGAAAGATCAACAGGTAAAAATATTGAGAGAGATATTTTAGGAAAAACATTAAAAAGAGAGATTTTCTAGGGACAAAAAAAACATGTGTTTTTTAATCCCTTTATTGCATTTTGGTATTTTCCGTTTTTTAAATTATTTTATTCCGTTTTATAAGATTCTATTGGTATGTTGGTGAAAAGTCAAACTATTGTTATACAAGAGTAATTTGGGTGCTTAAATTGTATAGTTAGATTTTTTTATCCGTTTTAAAATTAGTTTAGGTTAATTATATGGTGACCAATAGATGATTGTCATGCCATTAATGAATTTATTAATTTGATTTAAATTGAGGACCATTAAAAATAAGAATAATATGGAGCCAGAGATGATGTGAGGGGTATTTGAGGTCAAATAGGTGGACAAAGGGTCATTTTATACCATTTTCAGTAGTTCAAGGATATTTCAGACCTTTTTTTGTAGAAAATATTTTTGAATTTTTTTGTCTCAAAGTCCAACTAAAAATAATAGTTTTAACATAGTGAATGTGAATTTAGTTTCAGTTGACAAAATTTGCATGAATAATACTTGAACCCAAGGATATATAATTTTGTGTGTAAGTAATTGTTTTAAAAAATTGTTTAAATAGACGATAATGAAGAGGAAATAGTGTAACACATTTTGTTAAAATTTATAAAAAGAAATTTTCACGAGCCACTTTAACAGCGTGGCAAACGTATTTTCTAAGTGTTTCCTTTTAGAATTAAGTTTGAACTCTTTAACAAAGCTTGTTACAATATTTTTTTGACAATTTTCTAAAAATATTCTCTTTTTAGTCTAAAAGGCAATGGTTATGAAAAAAATTAACCATTTTGCCAGTTTTATCCATTTTGGTTGTGAAGTTTATCCATTTTACCTGCACTTAGGTCAGTTTTACCCGACTTTAGCCATTTCGCGAGAAATTCTAGCATTTTCCCCTAAACTTCAGCACAATTTTGTTTGAAATTATATTTTGTCAAAACTAATCTTCAAATATTGCAAGTGCAAGTGCGTTCGGTCTTACAACTTTTACCTCGACACATTCTAGTATCGTTTTATGCAAGTGCGTTCGGTATCCTTTGAACATTTTTCTCTTTACATTTTTCGACTTTATCTGGTTTTGTTCAACAACGATCAACTAGCTGAGTGCGGTGAGTACCACATCTATAAACAACGACTTAAACAAACTTTGTCCCAGTATAAAAATGCAGCACAGATAGGCACTAAAACTCACGCAGCCACGCAGTGAGCACAAAGCGAACTATTCTTTCGCCTTTTACTAAAGAATATCGTGTGCGCGCTGCAATCAGTGGCATACGCCAATTTTTGGAGGGATTCTCTTCTTTAGAGGACCCCAACAATACTAGTTTTAACCTTTTCTATGTGTCTTATTCATAGTAACATATATTTATATTCTGATATTATAATATAGTGACACTCTTGGTGAAGGGTAGATAAAAATTGACTCAGAGTTCTTCAATCAGTGTTCGATATTATTGAACATCTTTGAATCGTGATTTCTGATTAAGGGTCGAGGAATATTGACAAGAGGGAAATGATATAGAGGGGGAAATTCTAGTTGTTAAACAAAAAAAAATGCAAACAGGGTTCTCAATTATTATTTGAACACATAGAGAATTTAGACTAAAGCTACTGCACTTGGCTGAACCCGTAAGCTACACATTGATTCTGACCGAGCATAAAATTAGTTGAAGTGCACACAAATGTGTCAAGACACCACGGTAATAACAAGAAAAAAAAAAACGAAAAAGGATGAATATCAGATTGCCCGGTGCACATTTTAAGTTGGCATTTTTCTTAACTTATGGTAGGTACCTCATAAATTAGTTGAAGTGCACACAGGTCAAAGACATCATGATTGTATGAAGAATAAAACGAAAAAAAGGATCAAATAACATTATGGACCTGTTCTGTAAGTAAAAAATATTTTTCATGAAAACTGTTTAACTCTGTACCGAACACACCCTATAAGTTGAGTAACTTTTGCAGAAAGTTAAATTTTCCCAAGAGTATGATAAAGATATGTTTGTTGTCTATCTAGTTTGCTATTAAATGGGAAAAAAAATGATAACAAAAAGATGAAGGGCAATATATCCCTCATCGGTCAACACAAAGAAAAACAAGTATAAATATGGGTATAAAAGAATAGGAAGGAGCAACAAGAAACATACTTACCTGGACGGGGTCAAAGGCTGATCAATAAGACCCATGGCCTAGGTTTGTGACCTCCATTGCACTTTGGAGGGGTGCCTACCTAAGGTCGATCCAAGTGGTCGAGCCTACGTCATAATTTGTTGCAGAGGGGGCCTGCGTTCGCGCAGCCCCTACCAATCCTTAAACAAAATCTTCTTATAATTGGTAGAATCTGTAATAATCAATAGTGTAAGGCTGTGAGCAATCACTTGGCTGATTGATAAAACCGAGCTTTCATTCAAATGTCACTCGGACTCTTTAACAACATCTCCCTTCTATCTCTACTTGAATTTTCTTCCTGAGCTGCGGAATTAACGAGTTTGATCAATAGAGTTTCATATTTGCTTGAAACTCGATATAATAGAGTTTGAGCAAAAACTACCGAATCTTGACAAAGCCGTTATTATAAAGGTAGCTCTGCCACTGATTATGTTGAAAGTTTTATATTCCCAAGGACTTTTATATTTGGTGACCTCCATTGCACTTTGGAGGGGTGCCCGCCAAAGGTCAGCCCAAGTGGTCAAGCCTATGTCATAATTTGTCGTAATAGGGGCCTACGTTCGTGTGGTACTCAATTCTTAAGAAAAATTTTCTTGTTTTGTATTTACTTTGTTTTCTTGTAGCCAAACAGTGAGCTGATGAATGCTTGATCTTTAAATTTTTACAACATATAGAATGATTTCCTCCCTGCCAGAAGCACTCTGGGGCACACCTTCAGTTTCTTCGTTTTTGAGAAGTCCTTTCTTTTAATTATCAGGGCCGTCATGAGTGATGTCTAAATCAGTTTCATTTGGATATAAAGATGGTTCCTTCGGGTGGGCACGTCAAGCTCTAAAGATCCAAACTAGACAGAAGCTCTAAGATCTTCTAAAGATGCGTGATGCATGACATCTAGCTAGCTACTCAAACATACACTAGCATACAAAAGAGTACGAGCAACTAGATTATAAGGCCAACTTTAAGTAAACAACAGAAAACTGCTTTGTTTTCTGCTTCTACCTATTAGGTCCTTCACTATACACTTTAAAAAAGACAACCTGCATTCGAGTTCAGCTATTCAAGATGCTCAGTTCGCAACATTTTATCCATCATCTTGTGAAAATATATCTCCTTATAATCACAAAGATACCAAAGCGAAATCATATCTTAAATTAATTGATCGAGAAAGTATAAAACAGGACAGCCTAAGTAGTTTTTATTTGAAAAACCTGTTAGATTTTCAATCATAAAGTTACTGAAAAAGAAGCAGAGAACATTTTTTTATAAAGGAGTGAGTGAAGTGAATACCACATCCATAAACAACGATTAAATACAAACTTTGTCCCAATATAAAACTAAAGCACAGATAAGCAGTACATCTCACGCAGCCACGCTGTGAGCACAAAGCGAACTATTCTTTCGCCTTTTACTAAAGAATACCGTGTGCGCACTGCAATTAGTGGTACGCCAATTTTTGGAGGGGTTCTCTTACTTGAGTACCCCAACAATTCTAGTTTCAATTAATTTTTTTACTTGTCTTATAATATAATTTATAGTATTTTATATGAGCAAAATTTGTGCTGCTTACCAAAAAATGCAAACTGCTTCTTCTGACTTAGTTTATGCTTGGCTCTTTCGATTTGGTCCACCTTATAGAATTAGTCGTAGTGCACATAGGCCAAAGACATCACGGTTGAAAAGACGTCAAGATCGGTTGTATGAAAAGACGAAAAAAAGGAATAACATTATGGAAGTGTTCGGTATGAAGGAAAAATGTTTTTCATGAAAAATAGTTTCGTCCATATGGAACACACATATAAGTTGAGCAACTTTTGCAGTAAGCATAGATTTTTGTTGACATCAGTTTCTACGCAACACCTTTAATCTCAGTACAATTAGACACTTGACTTTGTCACTAAAATTGGATTATATGATTTAGTCAATACCTTTTTGTTATGACAAGGGAAACTCGCAGTCACTAAAACCACACAGGAGAGGTAAAACCGGTGCGACGAGCTCGACCCAGAAGGCAAACCCCTTGCTTTCGTTGGCAAGGAATTTCGAACTTAAGACCTCCAACATGGAAGTCCCAAGCCCAAACTACTGGGCCACCCTGAAGGGTATGGTTTACTCAATACTGAAATTCACAAGGGCTTTTTAATCTTATTTTAATTTGCCCATGAGTATGGTAAAGATTTGTTTGTTGTCTATCTGGTTTGCTATAAATGAAAAAAGAAGAAGATGAAGGGCAATATATCCCTCATCGGTTGACACAAAGGACAACAAGTATAAAGATGGGTATAAAAGAATAGGAAGGAGCATCTAGAAACATACTTACCTGGACGGGGTCAATGGCCGATCAATAAGACCCATGGCCTAGGTTTGTGACCTCCATTGCACTTTGGATGGGTGCTTACCTAAGGTCGGCCCAAGTGGTCTAGCCTACGTCATAATTTGTTGCAGAGGGGGCCTGCGTTCGCGCAGCCCCTACCAATCCTTAAACAAAATCTTCTTATAATTGGTAGAATCTGTAATAATCAATAGTGTGAGGCTGTGAGCAATCACTTGGCTGATTGATAAAACCGAGCTTTCATTCAAATGTCACTCGGACTCTTTAACAACATCTCCCTTCTATCTCTACTTGAATTTTCTTCCTGAGCTGCGGAATTAACGAGTTTGATCAATAGAGTTTCATATTTGCTTGAAACTCGATATAATAGAGTTTGAGCAAAAACTACCGAATCTTGACAAAGCCGTTATTATAAAGGTAGCTCTGCCACTGATTATGTTGAAAGTTTTATATTCCCAAGGACTTTTATATTTGGTGACCTCCATTGCACTTTGGAGTGGTGCCCGCCAAAGGTCAGCCCAAGTGGTCAAGCCTAGGGGTGTTCACATGTTGGTTTGGGTCGGTTATTGGTCAAAACCAAAACCAAACCAATTTAATCGGTTTTAAAATTATCAAAACCAAACCAAACCAAATATAATATATATTTATCGGTTTGGTTGTTTTCGATTTTGGTTATTCGGTTATTAACCATACATAAAAATAAAAGAAACAATTCACTAAAAACGTGAAAAAAGTGACAACAATCCATTCAAACGAAAAAATAGTTAGAATGACTGACATTACAGAACTTTCGATCATTGAATTTACTGAATAAAATTTCAAAATTCACTATTTTGGCATAGAAGGAAGAGAAAATGACATTTTCAGTCCCACAAAGAATTTTCATAGACACTCATATACATGAAACCAATAATAAAAATATTCTCACCTTGGACATTTTTTCTTTCATAAGTAAATTATAAATAAATTTTAATGAAACATATATAAAATCTTTAAAATTGTTTATGAATATAATATATTATGTATGTATAATAATAAAATTTATGTATATAAGTTGTTGGTTCGGTTCGGTTCGGTTATTTCTTCGATTTTTTTCGAACAAAACCATAACCAAACCAAATACTATCGGTTCTTAACAATCTAAAACCAAACCAAACCAAACCAAAACCAAAATTAAATCAGTTCATTTAATCGGTTTAATTTGGTTTTTCGGTTTGGATCGGTTTTTATCCAAACCATGAACACCCCTAGTCAAGCCTATGTCATAATTTGTCATAATAGGTGCCTACGTTCGTGTGGTACTCAATTCTTAAGCAAATTTTTCTTGTTTTGTATTTACTTTGTGTTCTTGTAGCCAAACAGTGAGCTGATGAATGCTTGATCTTTAAGTTTTTACAACATATAGAATGATTTCCTCCCTGCCAGAAGCACTCTGGGGCACACCTTCAGTTTCTTCGTTTTTGAGAAGTCCTTTCTTTATATTATCAGGGCCGTCATGAGTGATGTAAAAATCAGTTTCATTTGGATATAAAGATGGTTCCTTCGGGTGGGCACGTCAAGCTCTAAAGATCCAAACTAGACGGAAGCTCTAAGATCTTCTAAAGATGCGTGATGCATGACATCTAGCTAGCTACTCAAACATACACTAGCATACAAAAGAGTACGAGCAACTAGATTATAAGGCCAACTTTAAGTAAACAACAGAAAACTGCTTTGTTTTCTGCTTCTACCTATTAGGTCCTTCACTATACACTTTAAAAAAGACAACCTGCATTCGAGTTCAGCTATTCAAGATGCTCAGTTCGCAACATTTTATCCATCATCTTGTGAAAAATATATCTCCTTATAATCACAAAGATACCAAAGCGAAATCATATCTTAAATTAATTGATCGAGAAAGTATAAAACAGGACAGCCTAAGTAGTTTTTATTTGAAAAACCTGTTAGATTTTCAATCATAAAGTTACTGAAAAAGAAGCAGAGAACATTTTTTTATAAAGGAGTGAGTGAAGTGAATACCACATCCATAAACAACGATTAAATACAAACTTTGTCCCAATATAAAACTAAAGCACAGATAAGCAGTACATCTCACGCAGCCACGCTGTGAGCACAAAGCGAACTATTCTTTTGCCTTTTACTAAAGAATACCGTGTGCGAGATGCAATTAGTGGCATACGCCAATTTTTGGAGGGGGTTCTCTTATTTGAGTACCCCAACAATTCTAGTTTCAATTAATTTTTTTACTTGTCTTATAATATAATTTATAGTATTTTATATGAGCAAAATTTGTGCTGCTTACCAAAAAAATGCAAACTGCTTCTTCTGACTTGGTTTATGCTTGGCTCTTTCGATTTGGTCCACCTTATAGAATTAGTCGTAGTGCACATAGGCCAAAGACATCACGGTTGAAAAGACGTCAAGATCGGTTGTATGAAAAGACGAAAAAAAGGAATAACATTATGGAAGTGTTCGGTATGAAGGAAAAATGTTTTTCATGAAAAATAGTTTCGTCCATATGGAACACACATATAAGTTGAGCAACTTTTGCAGTAAGCATAGATTTTTGTTGACATCAGTTTCTACGCAACACCTTTAATCTCAGTACAATTAGACACTTGACTTTGTCACTAAAATTGGATTATATGATTTAGTCAATACCTTTTTGTTATGACAAGGGAAACTCGCAGTCACTAAAACCACACAGGAGAGGTAAAACCGGTGCGACGAGCTCGACCCAGAAGGCAAACCCCTTGCTTTCGTTGGCAAGGAATTTCGAACTTAAGACCTCCAACATGGAAGTCCCAAGCCCAAACTACTGGGCCACCCTGAAGGGTATGGTTTACTCAATACTGAAATTCACAAGGGCTTTTTAATCTTATTTTAATTTGCCCATGAGTATGGTAAAGATTTGTTTGTTGTCTATCTGGTTTGCTATAAATGAAAAAAGAAGAAGATGAAGGGCAATATATCCCTCATCGGTTGACACAAAGGACAACAAGTATAAAGATGGGTATAAAAGAATAGGAAGGAGCATCTAGAAACATACTTACCTGGACGGGGTCAATGGCCGATCAATAAGACCCATGGCCTAGGTTTGTGACCTCCATTGCACTTTGGATGGGTGCTTACCTAAGGTCGGCCCAAGTGGTCTAGCCTACGTCATAATTTGTTGCAGAGGGGGCCTGCGTTCGCGCAGCCCCTACCAATCCTTAAACAAAATCTTCTTATAATTGGTAGAATCTGTAATAATCAATAGTGTGAGGCTGTGAGCAATCACTTGGCTGATTGATAAAACCGAGCTTTCATTCAAATGTCACTCGGACTCTTTAACAACATCTCCCTTCTATCTCTACTTGAATTTTCTTCCTGAGCTGCGGAATTAACGAGTTTGATCAATAGAGTTTCATATTTGCTTGAAACTCGATATAATAGAGTTTGAGCAAAAACTACCGAATCTTGACAAAGCCGTTATTATAAAGGTAGCTCTGCCACTGATTATGTTGAAAGTTTTATATTCCCAAGGACTTTTATATTTGGTGACCTCCATTGCACTTTGGAGGGTGCCCGCCAAAGGTCAGCCCAAGTGGTCAAGCCTAGGGGTGTTCACATGTTGGTTTGGGTCGGTTATTGGTCAAAACCAAAACCAAACCAATTTAATCGGTTTTAAAATTATCAAAACCAAACCAAACCAAATATAATATATATTTATCGGTTTGGTTGTTTTCGATTTTGGTTATTCGGTTATTAACCATACATAAAAATAAAAGAAACAATTCACTAAAAACGTGAAAAAAGTGACAACAATCCATTCAAACGAAAAAATAGTTAGAATGACTGACATTACAGAACTTTCGATCATTGAATTTACTGAATAAAATTTCAAAATTCACTATTTTGGCATAGAAGGAAGAGAAAATGACATTTTCAGTCCCACAAAGAATTTTCATAGACACTCATATACATGAAACCAATAATAAAAATATTCTCACCTTGGACATTTTTTCTTTCATAAGTAAATTATAAATAAATTTTAATGAAACATATATAAAATCTTTAAAATTGTTTATGAATATAATATATTATGTATGTATAATAATAAAATTTATGTATATAAGTTGTTGGTTCGGTTCGGTTCGGTTATTTCTTCGATTTTTTTCGAACAAAACCATAACCAAACCAAATACTATCGGTTCTTAACAATCTAAAACCAAACCAAACCAAACCAAAACCAAAATTAAATCAGTTCATTTAATCGGTTTAATTTGGTTTTTCGGTTTGGATCGGTTTTTATCCAAACCATGAACACCCCTAGTCAAGCCTATGTCATAATTTGTCATAATAGGTGCCTACGTTCGTGTGGTACTCAATTCTTAAGCAAATTTTTCTTGTTTTGTATTTACTTTGTGTTCTTGTAGCCAAACAGTGAGCTGATGAATGCTTGATCTTTAAGTTTTTACAACATATAGAATGATTTCCTCCCTGCCAGAAGCACTCTGGGGCACACCTTCAGTTTCTTCGTTTTTGAGAAGTCCTTTCTTTATATTATCAGGGCCGTCATGAGTGATGTAAAAATCAGTTTCATTTGGATATAAAGATGGTTCCTTCGGGTGGGCACGTCAAGCTCTAAAGATCCAAACTAGACGGAAGCTCTAAGATCTTCTAAAGATGCGTGATGCATGACATCTAGCTAGCTACTCAAACATACACTAGCATACAAAAGAGTACGAGCAACTAGATTATAAGGCCAACTTTAAGTAAACAACAGAAAACTGCTTTGTTTTCTGCTTCTACCTATTAGGTCCTTCACTATACACTTTAAAAAAGACAACCTGCATTCGAGTTCAGCTATTCAAGATGCTCAGTTCGCAACATTTTATCCATCATCTTGTGAAAATATATCTCCTTATAATCACAAAGATACCAAAGCGAAATCATATCTTAAATTAATTGATCGAGAAAGTATAAAACAGGACAGCCTAAGTAGTTTTTATTTGAAAAACCTGTTAGATTTTCAATCATAAAGTTACTGAAAAAGAAGCAGAGAACATTTTTTTATAAAGGAGTGAGTGAAGTGAATACCACATCCATAAACAACGATTAAATACAAACTTTGTCCCAATATAAAACTAAAGCACAGATAAGCAGTACATCTCACGCAGCCACGCTGTGAGCACAAAGCGAACTATTCTTTTGCCTTTTACTAAAGAATACCGTGTGCGAGATGCAATTAGTGGCATACGCCAATTTTTGGAGGGGGTTCTCTTATTTGAGTACCCCAACAATTCTAGTTTCAATTAATTTTTTTACTTGTCTTATAATATAATTTATAGTATTTTATATGAGCAAAATTTGTGCTGCTTACCAAAAAATGCAAACTGCTTCTTCTGACTTGGTTTATGCTTGGCTCTTTCGATTTGGTCCACCTTATAGAATTAGTCGTAGTGCACATAGGCCAAAGACATCACGGTTGAAAAGACGTCAAGATCGGTTGTATGAAAAGACGAAAAAAAGGAATAACATTATGGAAGTGTTCGGTATGAAGGAAAAATGTTTTTCATGAAAAATAGTTTCGTCCATATGGAACACACATATAAGTTGAGCAACTTTTGCAGTAAGCATAGATTTTTGTTGACATCAGTTTCTACGCAACACCTTTAATCTCAGTACAATTAGACACTTGACTTTGTCACTAAAATTGGATTATATGATTTAGTCAATACCTTTTTGTTATGACAAGGGAAACTCGCAGTCACTAAAACCACACAGGAGAGGTAAAACCGGTGCGACGAGCTCGACCCAGAAGGCAAACCCCTTGCTTTCGTTGGCAAGGAATTTCGAACTTAAGACCTCCAACATGGAAGTCCCAAGCCCAAACTACTGGGCCACCCTGAAGGGTATGGTTTACTCAATACTGAAATTCACAAGGGCTTTTTAATCTTATTTTAATTTGCCCATGAGTATGGTAAAGATTTGTTTGTTGTCTATCTGGTTTGCTATAAATGAAAAAAGAAGAAGATGAAGGGCAATATATCCCTCATCGGTTGACACAAAGGACAACAAGTATAAAGATGGGTATAAAAGAATAGGAAGGAGCATCTAGAAACATACTTACCTGGACGGGGTCAATGGCCGATCAATAAGACCCATGGCCTAGGTTTGTGACCTCCATTGCACTTTGGATGGGTGCTTACCTAAGGTCGGCCCAAGTGGTCTAGCCTACGTCATAATTTGTTGCAGAGGGGGCCTGCGTTCGCGCAGCCCCTACCAATCCTTAAACAAAATCTTCTTATAATTGGTAGAATCTGTAATAATCAATAGTGTGAGGCTGTGAGCAATCACTTGGCTGATTGATAAAACCGAGCTTTCATTCAAATGTCACTCGGACTCTTTAACAACATCTCCCTTCTATCTCTACTTGAATTTTCTTCCTGAGCTGCGGAATTAACGAGTTTGATCAATAGAGTTTCATATTTGCTTGAAACTCGATATAATAGAGTTTGAGCAAAAACTACCGAATCTTGACAAAGCCGTTATTATAAAGGTAGCTCTGCCACTGATTATGTTGAAAGTTTTATATTCCCAAGGACTTTTATATTTGGTGACCTCCATTGCACTTTGGAGGGGTGCCCGCCAAAGGTCAGCCCAAGTGGTCAAGCCTAGGGGTGTTCACATGTTGGTTTGGGTCGGTTATTGGTCAAAACCAAAACCAAACCAATTTAATCGGTTTTAAAATTATCAAAACCAAACCAAACCAAATATAATATATATTTATCGGTTTGGTTGTTTTCGATTTTGGTTATTCGGTTATTAACCATACATAAAAATAAAAGAAACAATTCACTAAAAACGTGAAAAAAGTGACAACAATCCATTCAAACGAAAAAATAGTTAGAATGACTGACATTACAGAACTTTCGATCATTGAATTTACTGAATAAAATTTCAAAATTCACTATTTTGGCATAGAAGGAAGAGAAAATGACATTTTCAGTCCCACAAAGAATTTTCATAGACACTCATATACATGAAACCAATAATAAAAATATTCTCACCTTGGACATTTTTTCTTTCATAAGTAAATTATAAATAAATTTTAATGAAACATATATAAAATCTTTAAAATTGTTTATGAATATAATATATTATGTATGTATAATAATAAAATTTATGTATATAAGTTGTTGGTTCGGTTCGGTTCGGTTATTTCTTCGATTTTTTTCGAACAAAACCATAACCAAACCAAATACTATCGGTTCTTAACAATCTAAAACCAAACCAAACCAAACCAAAACCAAAATTAAATCAGTTCATTTAATCGGTTTAATTTGGTTTTTCGGTTTGGATCGGTTTTTATCCAAACCATGAACACCCCTAGTCAAGCCTATGTCATAATTTGTCATAATAGGTGCCTACGTTCGTGTGGTACTCAATTCTTAAGCAAATTTTTCTTGTTTTGTATTTACTTTGTGTTCTTGTAGCCAAACAGTGAGCTGATGAATGCTTGATCTTTAAGTTTTTACAACATATAGAATGATTTCCTCCCTGCCAGAAGCACTCTGGGGCACACCTTCAGTTTCTTCGTTTTTGAGAAGTCCTTTCTTTATATTATCAGGGCCGTCATGAGTGATGTAAAAATCAGTTTCATTTGGATATAAAGATGGTTCCTTCGGGTGGGCACGTCAAGCTCTAAAGATCCAAACTAGACGGAAGCTCTAAGATCTTCTAAAGATGCGTGATGCATGACATCTAGCTAGCTACTCAAACATACACTAGCATACAAAAGAGTACGAGCAACTAGATTATAAGGCCAACTTTAAGTAAACAACAGAAAACTGCTTTGTTTTCTGCTTCTACCTATTAGGTCCTTCACTATACACTTTAAAAAAGACAACCTGCATTCGAGTTCAGCTATTCAAGATGCTCAGTTCGCAACATTTTATCCATCATCTTGTGAAAATATATCTCCTTATAATCACAAAGATACCAAAGCGAAATCATATCTTAAATTAATTGATCGAGAAAGTATAAAACAGGACAGCCTAAGTAGTTTTTATTTGAAAAACCTGTTAGATTTTCAATCATAAAGTTACTGAAAAAGAAGCAGAGAACATTTTTTTATAAAGGAGTGAGTGAAGTGAATACCACATCCATAAACAACGATTAAATACAAACTTTGTCCCAATATAAAACTAAAGCACAGATAAGCAGTACATCTCACGCAGCCACGCTGTGAGCACAAAGCGAACTATTCTTTTGCCTTTTACTAAAGAATACCGTGTGCGAGATGCAATTAGTGGCATACGCCAATTTTTGGAGGGGGTTCTCTTATTTGAGTACCCCAACAATTCTAGTTTCAATTAATTTTTTTACTTGTCTTATAATATAATTTATAGTATTTTATATGAGCAAAATTTGTGCTGCTTACCAAAAAATGCAAACTGCTTCTTCTGACTTGGTTTATGCTTGGCTCTTTCGATTTGGTCCACCTTATAGAATTAGTCGTAGTGCACATAGGCCAAAGACATCACGGTTGAAAAGACGTCAAGATCGGTTGTATGAAAAGACGAAAAAAAGGAATAACATTATGGAAGTGTTCGGTATGAAGGAAAAATGTTTTTCATGAAAAATAGTTTCGTCCATATGGAACACACATATAAGTTGAGCAACTTTTGCAGTAAGCATAGATTTTTGTTGACATCAGTTTCTACGCAACACCTTTAATCTCAGTACAATTAGACACTTGACTTTGTCACTAAAATTGGATTATATGATTTAGTCAATACCTTTTTGTTATGACAAGGGAAACTCGCAGTCACTAAAACCACACAGGAGAGGTAAAACCGGTGCGACGAGCTCGACCCAGAAGGCAAACCCCTTGCTTTCGTTGGCAAGGAATTTCGAACTTAAGACCTCCAACATGGAAGTCCCAAGCCCAAACTACTGGGCCACCCTGAAGGGTATGGTTTACTCAATACTGAAATTCACAAGGGCTTTTTAATCTTATTTTAATTTGCCCATGAGTATGGTAAAGATTTGTTTGTTGTCTATCTGGTTTGCTATAAATGAAAAAAGAAGAAGATGAAGGGCAATATATCCCTCATCGGTTGACACAAAGGACAACAAGTATAAAGATGGGTATAAAAGAATAGGAAGGAGCATCTAGAAACATACTTACCTGGACGGGGTCAATGGCCGATCAATAAGACCCATGGCCTAGGTTTGTGACCTCCATTGCACTTTGGATGGGTGCTTACCTAAGGTCGGCCCAAGTGGTCTAGCCTACGTCATAATTTGTTGCAGAGGGGGCCTGCGTTCGCGCAGCCCCTACCAATCCTTAAACAAAATCTTCTTATAATTGGTAGAATCTGTAATAATCAATAGTGTGAGGCTGTGAGCAATCACTTGGCTGATTGATAAAACCGAGCTTTCATTCAAATGTCACTCGGACTCTTTAACAACATCTCCCTTCTATCTCTACTTGAATTTTCTTCCTGAGCTGCGGAATTAACGAGTTTGATCAATAGAGTTTCATATTTGCTTGAAACTCGATATAATAGAGTTTGAGCAAAAACTACCGAATCTTGACAAAGCCGTTATTATAAAGGTAGCTCTGCCACTGATTATGTTGAAAGTTTTATATTCCCAAGGACTTTTATATTTGGTGACCTCCATTGCACTTTGGAGGGGTGCCCGCCAAAGGTCAGCCCAAGTGGTCAAGCCTAGGGGTGTTCACATGTTGGTTTGGGTCGGTTATTGGTCAAAACCAAAACCAAACCAATTTAATCGGTTTTAAAATTATCAAAACCAAACCAAACCAAATATAATATATATTTATCGGTTTGGTTGTTTTCGATTTTGGTTATTCGGTTATTAACCATACATAAAAATAAAAGAAACAATTCACTAAAAACGTGAAAAAAGTGACAACAATCCATTCAAACGAAAAAATAGTTAGAATGACTGACATTACAGAACTTTCGATCATTGAATTTACTGAATAAAATTTCAAAATTCACTATTTTGGCATAGAAGGAAGAGAAAATGACATTTTCAGTCCCACAAAGAATTTTCATAGACACTCATATACATGAAACCAATAATAAAAATATTCTCACCTTGGACATTTTTTCTTTCATAAGTAAATTATAAATAAATTTTAATGAAACATATATAAAATCTTTAAAATTGTTTATGAATATAATATATTATGTATGTATAATAATAAAATTTATGTATATAAGTTGTTGGTTCGGTTCGGTTCGGTTATTTCTTCGATTTTTTTCGAACAAAACCATAACCAAACCAAATACTATCGGTTCTTAACAATCTAAAACCAAACCAAACCAAACCAAAACCAAAATTAAATCAGTTCATTTAATCGGTTTAATTTGGTTTTTCGGTTTGGATCGGTTTTTATCCAAACCATGAACACCCCTAGTCAAGCCTATGTCATAATTTGTCATAATAGGTGCCTACGTTCGTGTGGTACTCAATTCTTAAGCAAATTTTTCTTGTTTTGTATTTACTTTGTGTTCTTGTAGCCAAACAGTGAGCTGATGAATGCTTGATCTTTAAGTTTTTACAACATATAGAATGATTTCCTCCCTGCCAGAAGCACTCTGGGGCACACCTTCAGTTTCTTCGTTTTTGAGAAGTCCTTTCTTTATATTATCAGGGCCGTCATGAGTGATGTAAAAATCAGTTTCATTTGGATATAAAGATGGTTCCTTCGGGTGGGCACGTCAAGCTCTAAAGATCCAAACTAGACGGAAGCTCTAAGATCTTCTAAAGATGCGTGATGCATGACATCTAGCTAGCTACTCAAACATACACTAGCATACAAAAGAGTACGAGCAACTAGATTATAAGGCCAACTTTAAGTAAACAACAGAAAACTGCTTTGTTTTCTGCTTCTACCTATTAGGTCCTTCACTATACACTTTAAAAAAGACAACCTGCATTCGAGTTCAGCTATTCAAGATGCTCAGTTCGCAACATTTTATCCATCATCTTGTGAAAATATATCTCCTTATAATCACAAAGATACCAAAGCGAAATCATATCTTAAATTAATTGATCGAGAAAGTATAAAACAGGACAGCCTAAGTAGTTTTTATTTGAAAAACCTGTTAGATTTTCAATCATAAAGTTACTGAAAAAGAAGCAGAGAACATTTTTTTATAAAGGAGTGAGTGAAGTGAATACCACATCCATAAACAACGATTAAATACAAACTTTGTCCCAATATAAAACTAAAGCACAGATAAGCAGTACATCTCACGCAGCCACGCTGTGAGCACAAAGCGAACTATTCTTTTGCCTTTTACTAAAGAATACCGTGTGCGAGATGCAATTAGTGGCATACGCCAATTTTTGGAGGGGGTTCTCTTATTTGAGTACCCCAACAATTCTAGTTTCAATTAATTTTTTTACTTGTCTTATAATATAATTTATAGTATTTTATATGAGCAAAATTTGTGCTGCTTACCAAAAAATGCAAACTGCTTCTTCTGACTTGGTTTATGCTTGGCTCTTTCGATTTGGTCCACCTTATAGAATTAGTCGTAGTGCACATAGGCCAAAGACATCACGGTTGAAAAGACGTCAAGATCGGTTGTATGAAAAGACGAAAAAAAGGAATAACATTATGGAAGTGTTCGGTATGAAGGAAAAATGTTTTTCATGAAAAATAGTTTCGTCCATATGGAACACACATATAAGTTGAGCAACTTTTGCAGTAAGCATAGATTTTTGTTGACATCAGTTTCTACGCAACACCTTTAATCTCAGTACAATTAGACACTTGACTTTGTCACTAAAATTGGATTATATGATTTAGTCAATACCTTTTTGTTATGACAAGGGAAACTCGCAGTCACTAAAACCACACAGGAGAGGTAAAACCGGTGCGACGAGCTCGACCCAGAAGGCAAACCCCTTGCTTTCGTTGGCAAGGAATTTCGAACTTAAGACCTCCAACATGGAAGTCCCAAGCCCAAACTACTGGGCCACCCTGAAGGGTATGGTTTACTCAATACTGAAATTCACAAGGGCTTTTTAATCTTATTTTAATTTGCCCATGAGTATGGTAAAGATTTGTTTGTTGTCTATCTGGTTTGCTATAAATGAAAAAAGAAGAAGATGAAGGGCAATATATCCCTCATCGGTTGACACAAAGGACAACAAGTATAAAGATGGGTATAAAAGAATAGGAAGGAGCATCTAGAAACATACTTACCTGGACGGGGTCAATGGCCGATCAATAAGACCCATGGCCTAGGTTTGTGACCTCCATTGCACTTTGGATGGGTGCTTACCTAAGGTCGGCCCAAGTGGTCTAGCCTACGTCATAATTTGTTGCAGTGGGGCCTGCGTTCGCGCAGCCCCTACCCAATTCTTAAGCAAAATTTTGTTGTTTGGGATTTACTTATTCTCTTAGCGGCAGACCTATATATAGATTTGAACACCTTAGAACCAATACCAACATAGTGGCAATTGTATGCACAAAACTTATACAACGCCCACGTTCAATTCTCTTTACTATCCAAAGTTTGAACATGTATAGAGCGAGAAGTTCCCCACCATAACTTACATGATAACATGAAGTGAATGATAAGACTGGAGATGAACAATCTTACCAGCTCAAACGATGAGATAGTAAATTTTATTCTTCTGATAAATATGACAACACACATAGTGTTAAGAGTATATATTGGAAAAGATCATACCAAAGAGAACAATATCATTACCAGTTCAAGTTTCCATGACAATCGTGTGGGGCTTGACCTAAAATCCTTTTCAAATTTGTATAGGAATTCAGCTATCAAAGATACTCAGTCTAAAGAATCCTATGCCACATTTCATCGATTACCTTGTGAGCATATATTTTCTCAAAATCACAAAGGACTGATTGGTGAAAAAGAAGTAGAGAGCAATATTTTAAAGTAGTGAGGTGAGTACCACATCGATAAATGATGAGTAAATACAAACTTTGTCCCAATATAAAATGGAAGCACAAATAAGATGGAGAACTCACACAGCCACACTATGAGTACATAGCGAATTATTCTTTTGCCTTTTACTAAAGAATATTGTGTGCGCATGGAAATTAGTATGCAAATTCAATTTATTTCCACATGTGTCTTATAGTTATGATTTTTAGTATTTTGTATGAGCTAATTAAGTTCAAGTTGCAATATTTACTTAGAAGGGTGGATGTACATCTAAGGTTGGTCTAAGTGGTTGAGTCATAATTTGTCGAATGGTTGGTCCAAAGGGTCGAGTGTCGTTGGTGACCTCCATTACACTTTGGATGAGCCTATATCATAATTTGTTGAAAGGTTGGTTCCAGGGGTTGAGATATATTTGTCGTTGTTGACCCCCATTGCACTTTGGATGGGTGGATGTCCATCTATGGCCTAGTGGTCGAGCCTACATCATAATTTTTGTGTGGGGGGGAGGCGTATCCAAATTTTGTTGTTTTTGGTTACTTAATTTTCTCTCGTTATTTCGTTTTGAGACAATTTTTTAGAGTAGCAAATGATTTAACTTTTTATTTCTACTCTTACTTGTGAATCTTCCACCTTGGTTTCAAGATCCCTTTTTTGTGAAAACGAACTTATGTTTTGTCTATAAGGTTGAACAATATACCAGCACACATTAGAACAAAGTCTTAACGTTATCAGAAATATAGGTTGAACAATATACGAGCACACATTAGAACAAAGTCTTAACGTTATCAGAAAGGGTAATTTTCATTTGCACAATTGTAAAAAAGAGTGAAAATCTAAATGATAGCCTAAAAATGGACATTTGCATAAATCAGGTGTCTAAAACTAACAATATAGACCACACAAACTCTCTTTTAGTGTGCGCGCCATCAAGAGAACATCTTCCAACTTGTTAGAAACGGGTGAGAAGATCAATCTTTGATTTCAATCTACCAAATATCTCCTACTTTAATACTATATGATAGACGTTGAACTTCCCTGGTTGCTTCGTATGTTTATATTTCTTTCTATTTTGAAAATCCTGACTCCACCACTAATCGAAATTCAACTATTAATAGTTTAAGCATACGAGAAAGTCTAAAGGACAATTCTTAAGTCGTTTCTATAGATATTGAAGGACTGACTTGTGAGTACCAGGGGCGGAGCTACAGTGTCTTGAGGGTGTCCAATTCGTCGAAAAATTATACCGTACACCTAAGTAAAATCCTGTTCAAAATGGTTAAATTTAATACTTTGGACACCATTGTCATAATAAGCTGCTGTGGCTCAGCGGTTGGAGGCTCCCTTGTTGAGCTTTGACGCGTAGGTTCGAATCCCTGCAGCAACTTATCTTTTATAGTCATTTTTTAAAGAGCTCATATTTCCTTATTCCTTTAATTATCTAAGATAATAGTTAGTAAATTTCTTATAAATCTATAATTTTAAAATCTAATAAAGCTTATTGAATTTTCAATGAAGTTGATTTTTTATTTCTTTTCATTAAAGTATGAAATAAAATTTTAATATTTGTATAACGCTGTTAAAAGAAAGTCATATTTTTAAAGAGCTCCTATTTTATTATTCCATTAATTGTCTAAGAGTTAGTAAATTTCTTATAAATCTTTAACTTAAAAATCTAATAAAGCTAATTGAATTTCAATGAATTTGATTTTTTATTTCTTTTCATTAAAGTTTGAAATAAAATTCTAATATTTGTACAACACTGTTAAAAGCAAACAAAAGAGGACCTCATTTGTTTCTACTTCAATTTTTCGTGTCTCGATATTTTTGTCGTCACTAGAGATTAGTGTAAGTTTGAAACTTAAAAATGATTAAGTTACATATCATGCGATTTGATTTTTAAAATTTTAGAACATTTATTCATAAAAAAATATTAATAGTACCTAGTTTGATTTTGAATTTTTTAGTGCATCCATTTATCAATTTTTTTTTTTGCTTATATAATTCTTGGACACCCTTCATGAAATTTCTAGGTACGCCACTGGTGAGTACCACATTGATAAAAAACTAGTATATACAAACTTTGTCCCAATATAAAAATGCAGCACAGTTTAGTTTGATAACTCACGCTGTCACACAGTGAGCACAAAGCGAACTATTCTTTCGCCTTTTACTAAAGAATACTATGTGCGTGCTGCAATTAGTGGCATACGCCAATTTTTGGAGGGGTTCTCTTATTCCCCAACAATTCTAGTTTCAATTTGTTTTATACTTGTCCTAAAATTCAAATATTACTATGAGTAGTAAATAAATTCTTTTTTATTTGAAAATTGAAAGACAATACATGAATATGCCTTTTAACTTGGTTTTAGTTGATATTTATGTTTCTTTAGTATGCATTTAAACTTGCATAAAGTTGAGTAAGTAGACAGATGACATAATACATGTAGGATGCCAGCTAAGACACAAAATGAGCTTTCATTCAAATGCCACTCTAACCCTTCAACAACATCTTCCTTCTATCTACTTGAATAATTGATTTTTCTTCCCGAGCTGCGGAATTATCGAGTTTGATCAATAGAGTTTCATATTTGCTTGTAACTTGATATAATAGAAGTTTGAGCCAAAACTACTGAATCTTGACAAAGCCATTATTGTAACGATTTGATCAATAGAGTTTCATATTTGCTTGTAACTCGATATAATAGAGTTTGAGCCAAAACTATTGACTCTTGACAAAGCCATTATTATAAAGGTAGCTCCGCCACTGATACTGTTGGAAATTTTATATTCCCAAGGACTTTTACATTTGGTGACCTCCATTGCACAATGGAGGGGTGCCCGCCAAAGGTCAGCCCAAGTGGTCGAGCCTATGTCATAATTTGTCGCAGTAGGGGCCTAGTTCATGTGGCTCCTACTCAATTCTTCAAGCAAAATTTTCTTGTTTTGTATTTACTTTGTGTTCTTATCAAAACAGTGCCCACTGCCAAAAGCACTCTGGGGCACACCTTCAGTTTCTTCATTTTCGAGAGGTCCTTTCTTTTAATTATTAGGGCCGTCATGAGTGATGTCGAAATCAGTTCCTTCGGGTGGGCACGTCAAGCTCTGAAGATCCAAACTAGACGGAAGCTCTAAGATCTTCTAAACATGTGTGATGCATGACGTCTAGCTACTCAAACATGTACAAGCATATAAAAGAGTTCGAGCAACATAGATTATAAGGCCAACTTAAAGTAAACAACAGAAAACTGCTTTGTTTTCTGCTTCTGCCTATTAGGTCCTTTACTATAAACTTTTTAAAAAACACAACTTGCTTTCGAGTTCAGCTACTCAAGATGCTAAGTTCGCGACATTTTATCCATATCATTTTGTGAAAATATATCTCCTTATAATCACAAAGATACCAAAGCGAAATCATATCTTAAATTAGTTGATCGTGAAAGTATAAAATAGGACAGCTTAAGTAGTTTCTATTTGAAAAACATGTTAGATTTTCAATCATAAAGTTACTGAAAGAGAAGCAGAGAGCAACATTATAAAGGAGTGAGTGAGGTGAGTACCACATCTATAAACAACGACTTAAACAAACTTTGTCCCAGTATAAATATGCAGCACACATAGGCAATAAAACTCACGCAGCCACGCAGTGAGCACAAAGTGAACTATTCTTTCGCCTTTTACTAAAGAATACAGTGTGCGCGCTGCAATCAATGGCATACTCCAAAAATGGAGGGATTCTCTTCTTTAGACGACCCCAACAATACTAGTTTTAACCTTTTCTATGTGTCTTATTCATAGTAACATATGTTTATATTCTGATATTATAATATAGTGACACTCTTGGTGAAGGGTAGATAAAAATTGACTCAGAGTTCTTTAACCATTCGATATTATTGAACATCTTCTGGTCAAGGGTTGAGGAATATTGTCAAGAGGGAAATGATATAGAGGAGGAAATTCTAGTTGTGAAACAAAAAAAATGCAAACAGGATTCTCAATTATTATTTGAACACAGAGAGAATTTAGACCAAAGCTATTGCACTTGGCTGAACCAGAAAGCTACACATTGACTTTGCCCGGGCATAGAATTAGTTGAAGTGCACACAAATGTGTCAAGACACCACAGTAATAACAAGGAAAAAAAAACGAAAAAGGGTGAATATCAGATTTCCCAGTGCACATCATAGTATCGTTTTATGCAAGTGCGTTCGGTTTCCTTTGAACATTTTTCTCTTTACTTTTTTCGACTTATCTGGTTTTGTTCAACAACAATCAACTAGCTGTTTTAACAAGAGATCTGATTTGTAGATAAGATCTACAATAAGCCTATCCTTCGGATAAGTTGGATCCGTCATCACAGTATGAAACAAAGAAAATTAAACAAATAAAATGCGTCTCAACAGAATGATTTCCATCGAAAAGTTTAAGTAACTTGGCAATAATAGCAGTAATAATGTTTTCTTGAATTTGAAATATCTACAGAGGAGTTTTTCTCTCCCACCATCAAATATCAAGGTAATGGCTCTTGCGAATCTCCCAACCGCGATAAATGCAGATAAGCATCAGTACCTGTAAAGACATCAACAATTGAAGCCAACTAAAGTATATCTTGTTATTCAATGTAGTGCTTAAGCGTACCATTGCCATAAAAAAACTATTTAAATCCTACTCCATGTAGTCATAATCTTCTGTCATTCATATATATTTTACTTCTTCTATCTACAAGATAAAAGTTTTTAGGGTGGACTCATTATCCACATAATTTCAGATCGTGCATCATTACCCCTCCAAAATCGGATGCTGGAGATGCACACACAACAGCTTCTTACAACCTTCACAAACACTTGTCCTAAATATTTAGTCCAATTTTAACAACTCTAATGCAAGGGCTTAAAGAATGTGTTCATCACATCAACACAGTGAGATCTTAATTCACAACCAGCAGAAGATATTTCCAGGATTTAAATAAAGTCATAATCACTATTTCACGGGTTCCTGCCACACCTGAACTCTGTCAAAGTCTTTAAAATGCTTCTGACCTTTTGTGTTGCTCACTCGCCTTGATATAAAGGACACATCACATCCACCTCTGATAAATTAACGCCTATAATCATTTGTTTTTATAAAAATTATATTTGATATAAAAATATCCAAATCCATCCCTTTTTTTCAAAAGTAAAAAGAAGAAAACAAAATTCCCAAACCTTCATCCCCTCTTGGCTGGTTCCCATCTTTCCCTCTTTTACCCACCACCATCACACAAAAACATTAAAAGAAAAGTTTTTTGTCTTTTTGCTACAGTAACTGTTCTAAATGGGAGATAAAATCAAAAGAATAATGCACATATTTATGGAGTTTGGTTGTATTAGCTAGGTGGATTTCTCTTTTCCTATCTTCTTTTGTGGCTTTCCTTTGGTTATGCCGTTTCGACCCTCTGCAAAGTTTCTTCATTATCTCTTGTTAGTCTTCATTTTATGCGATTTCTGTAGCTAGGTATGGATTTTCTTCTCCTGTTTTAGTTAAGAAATGACTTTCTTATCAAATTTGATAAGATATTGTTTACTTTATGCTTTAGATTTGAATATTGAAGTTGTCAAATTTGATTCTTTAGATTTGCCCTCACCATTTTGGATGTTCTTTGTTGTGGACGCCTATTAGGGAAGGGTCGGAAGTAAAAGTTTTGATTTTCCATTTTTTTATGTCCTTTTTTTGGTTCTCATTTTATTCATTTCTTATTTCTAAGTTTGGTATTGATGCTCGCTACATGTGTGTTATACACATTTTATCCAACACAGCCGTCAAGTTGCCACATATGCTTAATCAATGCTCAGAAGGGTTTAAATTAGTGTGTTTCAACAACCATAGGTGTTTGGATGAAACTCTGTGGAGCAGAGTGGCAGGATGTCAAATTGGTACAAATAGAGGTGTGTATTAGATTATTCAGCCTTTGAATTATAGTACCAGATTTTTTATATCTATGTGAGGTAATACACATCTGAAATTTGTATAGGCGCGCACCTAGCCAAGCGACCAATTCTTTTGTTAGTAACATGATATTTCTAGGGCCTGGATTAGCAAATATGATAACACAACTAACCAGAAAAACATCTACCAAAAAATATATTCCAGTCTAGTAATCTAGAGGATAAAATTCATGCAAACAAGGGCGAGAGGTACTGTAACATACCATAGCCTTCCATGGAGATAATTTGCAAATCCCCTCCAAAGTAGCGAGCATATAAACGACTTATTGGAAGTCCATATCCATAACCAGCTAACGTAGACACAGTAGCCAAATCAATTGTATCAAGGTCTGAATGCTCATCCAATGGATTCCGGGCAGTACTGTAGAGATAAGTAAATATTTTGGGCAGACCACTTCTTGGTATACCACCCCCTTCATCTGAAATCTACAGAGCACATAAACCAAACTTGATAAGGATGGGTAGGAAATATAATAATACAATCCTTAGATAGGACACTTTGAGAAGGGATCATGCCTTGATAGTAACATCCTCTAGACCATCAGCAACTATTATTCTAACAGGAGGGGCAACTTTGTCCGAGTCCACAAATCGCTCTTCCACAGCACGCAAGGAGTTCTTAACCAACTCAAAAACCATCAAATGCAGATGTGTTGGCACATAGCTGGTCATGAATTCCCCAAAAAATAGAAGGATAAATGTATGGTATAAAGCAAGGGAAACAAGACTTTCCACAACAACTAAAGTTATGTTTAGAACATTTACATCAATAAATTTTGGGAGTAACGTAATAAGAGAAAGACAGAGGCAGCAAAGAATACCATGGAACAAAAATGGTGGACAAGATATATCTAGTTTACTGGATAATGACAATGAATTAGGAGTAAATGACGTACGGGAATGTAAAGTTTGGGTCCCCATAAATGTTGACCTTAGGTGCACTGCCATATTCACGCAAGCAAATAGAACGGGCATCCTCGGTAGCATTGCGTGCAACCTCCAAGGGGGACATTTTTGTATGTATATAGCCCACACAATCAGGAGGTGGATTAGGATCGTGTAGGGCTACATGCTGCCCTGTGTTTATCAGGAATGCAAGAAGTAAGAAATGCCACAATATGTATAGATAAAATAAAATAGTACTAGTAAAGAAAAGAGAAGATAAGAGTGAAACCGATAAGCATGCGGATGCCAATTCTAGACATGTAAAATCGATCAAGAAACTGGTGTATCTCATCCAAATCCTTATAATCAATCTTAGGGTGTAGATCCTTTTTTAGTTGTTGAACTCCCAAAGCCATCATAGGTACAACATTGTTGTGTCGTACTTTAACCAAATTAATCATTTTTGTGAATTCCAACTCGTCATTCTCATCTTTTATATCTGGAAACGATCTAAGGTCACGGAAAGAATCCAAATACCAATCCCGGACCTAATTAAGAAAGAAAGGTTTTAGAACAAATGAAATAAAAGAGCATGAGTAGTAGATGAGTGAGTGAGTACCTTTAGAACAGCAGGCTTGTGAGATAAACCATAAGGAAGAGTTTGTAGGTCAATAACCCTGCGAGCAATACGCATAGGGAGTTCCTTGTGAAGGAATTGAGATGAAATAAGCAAATTGCGGGGAGTGGGTTTGGAACCGAACTCCATCATGTACTTGAGACTCACACCAGTCTGCTTCATGGAACCCCATCGATGTACTTCCTCAATCAATTCCTTAGAAAACGACTCGTATAGTTTCTTTGCGGCCATATATGACTTGAGATCTTAACAATAATCTATTGAAAATGGAAGAAGCGGTATCTACGAGGCAAGTTTCACCCTTTTTATCCATTCATCCATCTTCTGACACACTCACTCACCACCACCACTTACTTACCACTTGTGCCCACAACAGCAACAGAGAGAAAGAGGTACCGATCCATCATCAAAATTCAAAATTCAGATAAGGAGAAAACAAAAACTCTCTTACTCTCTTGCTCGGGCGGCTGTTGCCTAATATTTAGCCTAAAAAGGGATGGGTATGGCTGACTCACACTCGCTACTCAGACCATTCCCTTAGTTCCTATTCCCCTTCTCTCCTTCCATTTTCACATAAATTACCCAAAATTACAACACACGTGGATGACATATACTCCACAAACAATTCAAAATATACTCCCTCGTTTTAAACGAAACGACCTATTTTGCCATGTTTAAAAAAATAAAAAAGAATTTTCAATCTTATAGTTCTAAATTAAAGTTATGATAAATACTTTCCCCGTTCAATAATAGTTGTCCATTTATCGCGGGTGGACCATTTTGGTTGTACCAACAACACAATGAGACTCGTATGTTTTTCATGGGTGCACTATTAATTATATCATAATTTCTATCACTTTCTCAAAATAGATATACAAATATACACATGATTTGTTTCAAAGTTAACAGGTGGACGTGCATCCCTACCTAGAGGGGTGGGTCTACCTCTGACCCTTGCTATTAAATATTAATGTCGGTTATAGGTAAATCAACCACAATAATGAGCTAAGGTTACTTCTAGAAGTATCTCACGAATGTTTAATGATGTTAAGCTTGCATTGACCATGTTTTATGAATTGTGTCTTCCAACCCCCTTCATCTTCTGTATTAGCTTGGTCATTGCATGTTATGTCATGAAAAGTCCCTTTTGCATGATTTTCATACTTTTATGCATTACTATCATACTTGGAACATTTTTGTACTAACGCATAATCTTGCCTACATTCTTCCAAATGTAGGGTCCGACGCTCTAGTTTTGCATCTCCGTGGCAAGGGATCACTTAGTAGATGTTGAAGATTGGTGAGTTGTAACACCCTGCTACTAGAAAAACTTAGAATTAGAAATAAACCGTTTTTTGAAATAATCAAATTTAAAAAATTTGATAAAGTTAAGCTAAGTATGAGTTTTGGGTCAACTTCAAATGACCATAACTCCTAGCTCAGGATGAGTTAGGTGTGCTAAAAGATATTGTAGGAAAGATCTTTGAATTATCTTTCTAACGCCACCGAGTTTGATCAATTTCGAGTTCGTATGAGGGAGATATGCCCATTTGAAGTTGGGTTGTATAGATAAGGAAAATAAAAATCAGATTTTAGAAGGGTATTATGGTCTTTTCACTACCCAAATAAATTATTTCATTTTGGTAATTACTTAGGGGTCTAAACTGAATTGGGTCAGCTTACGCACTCAAAGATTTCACGCTAGGGTTTTTAGAGAAAGAACGCAAGAGGAGAAAAGAGAAGAAAGAGTGAAAGGTCGTCGTTCTTGAGTTTTTGCTTGTGGATTTCACCATGGGTTGATCCCTAAGAGGTATGTGAGATCACATAGCGTTGGGTTCGTTCACCCACGTGCAAATCATGATTTTATTTAGCGAAAATTATGTTTTGAAACTATAGAAATTGAGTTCTTGATGGATTTGTTTGAAGTTTCTATTGGGTTCTTGATTGTTGAAGTTGTTGAGAAGTTCTTGATTTAAATTCATGAAATTAGATGTCTAAGTGTTTAGGGAAAGAACCATTCGAATCTAGAGGGTTTAGAGAAAGAACCATTCGAATCTAGAGGGTTTAGAGTTGAAAAACGACCAACAAAATTCATCAAAAATCTGGGAAAAAGGCATGGGATGCCGCGCCACTCAGAGCGCCCCAACCCAGACTCTGAAGTTCGGGCTCTGGCACCCAACGCCACTTCAGATAACTATAGTTCTTTAGTCTTGCATTTCAGTTGTTTTTCTATAAGACTTGAGTTGCCACTTTGGCTTAGTTGAATGTTATATTAAAACATTCTCAGTTTATCTATTCAAACAATTTATTTAGATTGTATTTAAGTACATTTTCTGTTGAGTAAGTCTTCCGCTGAAAGTCTAGCCAGACCAAGGGTTCACTTGGGGCCAGCAATGATTCTCGAGTGCTAGTCTCGCCTAGGGTGTAGGCTCGGGGCGTGGCATGAGTTCTCATGTTCCGAGGACCGATCCTTTATTTCACATGTTCTTTACTTTTCAGTACTGTATGTGATGTACGGGTTATGTCTTGATCACTCTTGATATACTAGATTACTTTGAGACCATGTTAGACTTCCGCTATGTTTTTATAAAACTCTTATATCTTGAAATTTTCTTTTAAACTCTCTTTATTTTTTATTATCTTGTATGATGTATGCTAAGTGACTTGTGTAGGGCTTCTTGGGGTCCCATATACCATGTTACGCATAGGGTATCATTTGGGCCGTGACACTGGAGTATCAAGTTTAGTAGGACAACATATTGGTTTATTTTTATTGGATCTCAGATGAATCCCAAGGATCTGTTTGGAGACTTTAATAAGATAGAAAAAAGTGGTGTTGTTGACTGCAGTCAGCACTCGGTTAAGGCAGGCCAACAGTCAAAAGGTGGTCAATAGTGTAACATCCGGCAATTTGAAATAACTGTGAAAAAAACTTGAAATCGAAAATAGTCATTTTTGGAATAAAATTCAAAATCTGGAAATTTGGTTAAGTGTGGGAAATCAGTGAGTTTTGGCCAACTTTGAGCAGTCATAACTCCTAGCTCAGGATGAGTTTAGGAGTAGTTCCAGTTATGATTTCGAAGCTTGTGGAATGATCTTTCCAACGCCACCGAGTTTGCTCGATTCCGAATTTGTATGAGCGAGTTATGCCCTTTGAAAGTTGGTCAGTTGGCAGGGAATCCGTCCGGAAATTTTAAGGGCATTTTGGTCTTTTCCCTAGCTATTTCTTTTGGGGTTATATTGTTGTGTTAGGCTGATTTTTGGATCATTTTATCCCATTTTAAAAGAGTGAGAGTGAGGGTTTTGAGTGAAGAAGAGAAGAAGAGGAGAAAGAGGAGATCAAGCAAGTTTCCGTCGTGGATATCGTCGGGGGTGATCCCCACTAGGTATGTGAGTTCTTAGTGTTGGGTTGATCCTTTACCCCACACACCAAACTCATTTTTATTATTGAGAAAAGATTGGATATGTTGTTGAAGTTGTTGGGTTGTGTTGTTGATTGTGTTGTTGAAGTCCCTTGTTGATTTGGGCATGTTTCCGGTTGTGTTTGGGTTGAAATCTATTGTATGTTGAGGGATTTATGATTCTAAATGGTTGGGGTTGGAAACCTTGGAGTTTAGGAGGTTTAGAGTTGGAGAAAAGAAGGAGAAAAGTCGAAGTTGTCGGGGAAAAGGGGTGGCGCATCGCGCCTTGCAGAGCGCCCCAAGAAGTGTTCTGAACTTCACCCCTTGGGGCGCCGCGCCCTATAGAGCGCCTCAGCTGGCCTCTGAGTGCCAAGGACGCCAAGTTCCCCCATTCTTTTCACACTTTTTCATACATGTTCCTAGGTATTGTACCTATGTTTCCTAGTTGTTTTCAACACTCCAAGGTACATTTAAACGTCAAGAACTCGTCCTTAACATGTGATAAAACACCTTCAATCCATAATTCCAATTCAAGGAAAGTTAGTTTCCAAGCTAAGTGAAGTTAGAAGTCAAGTGAAGTTAGAAGTAAGCTTAGAAGTTAAGTTAGTCAAAGCAAGTTTTTAAGGTTTTCCAAGAGTCTTCATTGAACGTTATAACTTCTTTTTAAGGCTCAAGTTCCAAGTTAAGTATAGAGTTTCAAGTCAAGCAAAGAGTATAGAGTTTCAAGCTAAGTAAAGAGTATCGAGTTTCAAGTTAAGTCAAGGGTATAAAGTTGAGTTCATTCCTCAAAAGTTATTAAGATGAGAGGAAACTGAGATTTCCAAAAGAGTTTTGAGAAGTTTGAGTACTATCTCTTTTTAAGAAAAGATGAGTTTTGCGAAAGAGTTTCTAAAATATGATTAGTATGACAAATCGAGTATGTCATCAATGTTTAAATAGTATGGTCTCTAGATATACCATCAATGTTTAAGCAGTATGAATATCCCAAGTCATCAATGATCATATTAAAATATGGTTTTGAGATGTTCTTTTTAGAAAGAGTTTTCAAGAGCCTTTGGGCTAAGCTTTGAGTAATTATCTCAACTAAAGAAAGATGTGTTTAAAACACTTATGAGCTAAAGTATTTTTTTGGGAGTAGTCTTGAGCACCGAATTGGGGACACGAGTTCATATTAACTCAACTCTTCATAAGAACCATGTAGCCAACATGGGATTTAATGGGTCATACTTTTTAGATGATCACGTAAAGTTAAGCTAGTGGATCCACTTAGTAAAGTTAGCTTCCTATGTCACGACAAGGTATAGGATGGTCCTTGGGCAACGTGAGGTAAAACGTTGTATCACTACTTAAGCATGTTGTGGTGGCTGTCGGTTAGAGAACTCCCACGGTAGAAATTGCATGGTTCCTCGAGGGGTTCTGCTTAGTATGGATGGGGGTATGAGACTTCATTCATGCATTGCACAAGTAGACTTTGAGAGGAAGCATGGTATTTTCATGATATTATAAATATGATTTTTGATGTCATGTTTTAAATAGTTTTGTAAGCTTTAGATATATGGCATGTGTCTCATTGCTTTATATTTAGTTCAATTATTCATGAGTTGAACAGAGCCAAGGTAAGTTCTCTTTTGTATCCCTTTCAAGCTTAAGTGTTGTTTAGCGGTCCAGCTCGCATACTCGTACATTCAATGTACTGATGCCAGTTGGCCTGCATCTTTTGATGATGCAGACGCAGGTACCCAGGATCAGCATCCAGCACGTCGTTGATCCAGCTGAGCACTCCAGAATCAGTGGTGAGCCTCCTTGCATTCCGGAGGACTCAATTATTTTGTATTCTTAGTTTTGTTTCATTAGGGTGTTGCGGGGTCTGTCCCAACATCCATCTCAGTATTTTAGAGGCTTCATAGACAGTCAGTCAGTTAGTATTGAGTCCCTCATCTATGTATATATGTAAATATTCTATTTTGAGACTCGAGTTACCGTTTTGGCCAGATTTTATCAGTTGGGTTGTTTTTAACTTTCCATTGCATTGAGTTATGCTGTTGAGTTAAGAAAGCCAGGCCAAGGGTTCACTTGGGGCCAACAATGGTCTTCGAGTGCCGGTCCTGCCCAGGGTGTAGGCTCGGGGCGTGACAAACAGAAAGTCAACAACCCTTTTCTTTGGCTAAAATAATCCCATTTCTTTGGCAAATTCAGTTATGATTTTGTGATATATGTAAAGAAACCCAAAAGGATAATATGATAAAGATTTAAGGAAACAAAATATGAAACGGAGAATAAGAAAATAAATAAGTTTTCAACATTATATGAAAAGATAATCTAAATAACTATGTACATACTTAATAGGTTGTTTTACGTTCAAAGTTTCCCATCTTGTGAAAAGCATGGAATGTCAAACTCCGTAGTTGTGTATAGTTTGCCATGCTAGTGGTTTTTCTCTTGACCACTACTTCTGTAGTTGTGAATCAACCAACGAGAATCTTGACGCCTTTTGTTATTTCCGTATAAGAAGCTTATCTCAGTTTAATCACCTAGCAATGGCTCGACACACCATGTTGGAGAAATGTGGTCCCTGTGATGTAGACTTTGAAATCTTCGCCGATCATATCAAATTTATTGATCTGATTCTATAAGTGCTGCTCAATGCTTCTTAACTCGATCATTGTAATCAATCATACTTGCTACATGTTGCCACGTTATTCAGACATCTAGCCGAGTGTGATTTTACCTCATAAAGTCGATTATTCATCGAGAAATTAGTGATATTAAAATTTTGTGCAAAAGTAAATGTAGGTAATTAGTTTATCCAACAGATCTTGACATATTTGGACAATATCTTTTTGTTAAAGTTGAAGAAAAAACTTCTACAAATTGAAGTTCAAAAGGAATTAGTCGGATCATGTTTAAACATGATTTTTACTTGGAGAAAAAGGTTAAGAATTTGTAAGTAAAATTATTTGCACTTGAAGTTCTCATCAATAAATTTTTTATCGTACCTTTGTATTTACAAATTTTGTAAAAACTTGTTTCAAAAGTACTGATTGGGAGGTAGGCGAGCATGTGAACCACACTACATGTACACTAGATGCATTTATCTGGTGTGATTCACATGTAAGCCAGATACATAGGAGAGTGGCAAGCGAGATGGGAGAAAGGTGACAGAGATTTTTCTATGTATTCCAGATACATTCGAATCCACTTGGATGTTGTGTATCTAGAATAAATTACACTTAATTTTGACCTCATATATCTCGAGATACATGTATCTGGATATATCTTGAACCACCAAAATCTACTAAGATTTATAAAATCTATGTAATTTACTTCTAAATTTATGGGATTTCCATAAGTTCCCCATTAAGTTATGATCCAAATATAGCCCCAACACATTTCAGTCCGAGTAACTTTTAAAGAAAACCTGTAAAGATGAAATTTTGAGAAACTAGCTCAAGAAATTAGCATTAAAACCAAAATCCCCAAAAATGGCGATGAGCGGAAAGATGAAATCATAGAAGAGATAGTCTCCCGGATGCCTGTAAAATCGGTAGGTCAATTCCATTGCGTTTCTAAGAAGTGGTGCTCTTTTCTTTCAGACCCAAAATTCATAAAAGCTCACCTCAATTTTCATTCCAACAAACATGAACAATTTAAGGTAATTCTCAATCTCTTCACTCTCTTCATATTAACCCTAACCCCCAAAATGGAATTGATGCAATTTCAACCGAGCTTAGTTTTCAGGAAAAATGGAAGCAAATTGTTGGTTCATGTAATGGTTTGGTATTGGTGTTGAATGAGGAAGATGTCACATTTTTAATCAACCCCACAACCTTAGAATACCGTAGAATTCCAAATTCTCCTCTAGCTCTTCCAAAACAAGGTACCTCTACCGCGTATGCCCTTGGGTATGATTTTGCTAGTGATGATTATAAGGTTATTACTCTTTCTTATTATAGAGATGTACTTGAAAGTGACCTTTACTGTACATTTGTGGATGTCTACTCTGCGAGAATGGGTTTTTGGAGGAGACTTGAGAGTATATCTCATTATGGTGCAATTCATATTCACGGGGCTTTGCATTGGCTGGCTGGTAAAAATTATTGTTCTCCATCTGTAATTGTTGCTGTTGATCTAACTAATGAGAAATTCTTCGAGGTGCCTATACCTACTATTACTACTAATTCTCTTTTTTGCTTTTATGGATTTTTGGCTCTTAGAGGGTGTCTTTGTGCATTGGGTAATAGAAGAAATGAAAATGAAATTGATGTTTGGATGATGAAAGAAATGGGGTTGCGGAGTTTGTTGATTTCTTTCCCTTCCTTGAATATTACATAGATTTGTTCCTCACAATTTATTTTTTTTGTTGTAATTTAATGCACTATATATGAGTTGTGAATGATCTGCCTGTTCATTTTTTGAATTAATTGATAAGTACCTTGAAGTGTTTATATTATTTCCATATATATCACACATAAGTGATTACTCAGCTGCAATTCTGATCAATTTGCTAAGTTCTGTTTTTATTTCCCCAACTATTCTTCAGTTCTAGAAAAAAAACCTAGACTTTGTGCTGCTTCTCTAATTACTCCAAAACCCGCATCTTGCTGACAGTAACGTTATATATGATCCAGTTTTTCTCTTAGCTAATCTAAAATGTTGGTGTTGAAATTCTACAGTTTTAGCCAAATATGTTGCTTAATTTCATACTTATTCTTCTAAAGCTGCTATAGCCACATATAGCCTACAGGGATTGCATATGCATCTATATGTTAAAGCGTAATGCCACATAATACCATTTGACACATGTTTTGTGCCTTGCGTAGGGATATACATTTGCTTCTATGGATAGTGTCAAAGAACATGAATTGATCACAGAGGCCTTGATCTCAATATATTTTACTTCTTAATCTTTTATTTTACAGATACTATTTCAGATCACTATAATAGATGGAGAGTTGTGGAAGTAAACTTGCATTTTGATTTTGTTTACTGTTAGGAGAAATGGCTTTTAAACATATTTGTAACTTTGCAATGTTTTAACGTATAATAGAAGGAGAGTTGTGGAAGTTATTTGTTTTTCTGGCATGAAAAATGGTACACAGTCCGCACTTTCTTACAAACTAATCCTACCTAAACCTTTTTTTAACCAAATGAGCCTGATTATATGAAGCTTCCATAGAATTACAACTTCTAATCTTAGACACTTAACAATTTGTGCTACATATCAGTATAACTTGCATTGAATATATTAAACATTATCTAGTTTATTATGCTACACCTAGTTACATGTAATGTTGTCAAAGGCTCGCTTTAATAGTGCTTAATCTGTAAAGCAACGCTCAAAATGTGATGATCAATTTACCTCACTTAATGTGTACTTTAGTGTCGTCATCAAGGTTCTAAGGCATATATTCCCTTGCCAATGATCCTATTCTGAATAGGCAATATTAAGCAATTGATATTTCACTTTATTGTAATTCTTTTTCATTTTTTTTGTTCAAATATTTTTAACTCATTCTTGATGGTTCTCAACCAATTCCAGAAAATTTCTTGGTGAAAACCAATTAAATCCATTTTATCACAATTGGGTTCTCCTTCTACAGTTCATCGCTTAGTCTCTAATAATAGTTTAGGTTTTGATAGCTTTAGCATTTGTCATAGTTTATTGTATCAAGCTTGTGTAGAGAGTTAAATTAATAATTTTCCTTTCTCACTGTTTGATATTATGCTTGTGGTCCTTTAGATTTGATTTGTTAAGATATTTGGGGTCCAACCTCGGAAATCTCAAGTGATGGTTTTCGTTATTATTTTATATTTTTTTACATAACTTTAGCAAACACTCTTGGATATATATTGTTGAGAATAAATCTGATGTTCTTGATATTTTCATCAATTTCATTCATTAGCTGAGAAAATTCTTCGGTTGCTCCATTAGACAATTTCAAGCATATTGGGGAGGTGGTTTAAAGCCTTGACTTCCTATGTGCACACATGGAGTCACACAACGTGTTTCCTATCCATGGACTCCTTAACAAAATGGGTGTGCAAAAAGAAAAAGATAACATGGGCATGTCACTGTAACTGGCCTTGCACTGTTTCTTAACTCACATGTCCATTCAAATTTTGGGACAAATGCATTTGAAACGATTGTTTTTTCAATTAATCTTCTGCCCACTGCTCCATTAAATCATCAAAGTCCATGTGAAATTTTGCTTGGTGAAAAGCATGGTTATAATCAACTATGTATTTTTGGTTCCTTGCGCTACCATTGGCTTTGTCCTCGTTGCACTCACTGTGACTTTTTTGGTTGTACTTGCACTCATAAAGGCTACAAGTGTTATTATCATGCCCCTAACAAATTTTGTTTCATGTCATGTGTTATTTGATGAATAAGTGTTCCATTTTCAAGAAGTCGATGGTCTGTTCGTTGCATCCACTAAGCCTGACACAATCCTATTTCTTGCTATTACTACTCCTCATATGGGTCTAGCTACACCCATGCATCCACCTATGTCGCACCCTCAACTACCAGTAAGGCAAGAATCAACCTCAAGTCATCTGCCATCGTCTCTGAACTTTTCTCTTGTATCATCTCCATCACATGCTTCTCTTGTTTCACTTGGTACTTTCTAACATGATACACAAGTTCAATACCTTTGCATTTTGGTTGTAAATGAATTTTCAAGACGAAGAAAAATCCAGATGGCTCCATTGCATGACATAAGTCTAGATTATTTGCCAAGGGTTTCCATTAATGCCCTGGAATTGACTTTGATGATACTCTCAGTCTTGTTGTCAGACCTACAACTGTTAGAGTATTGATTTCTATTGTCATGTCACAAGGATGGATTGTTAATCAACTTGATATATTTAGCGTGTTCTTGCATGGAAAGCTATAAGAGGATCTATACATGGTTCAATCGCCAGGTTTTGTTGACCTAATCACCCTAATTATAGATGCAAGCTAGAGAGGTCTATTAGTGGCTTTAAATAGACTATTCGACTATGCAATAAATGTTTGGTTGATACCTTGTATGAGCTTTGTTTCCAAGGCTCTAAAACAGATTCCTCACTCTTTGTTAGATTCACGGGTGCAGAAAATCTATTTTGTTTTATCTATGTTGATGACATTATAGTCTTGGGCATGTCTATACATCTAGTTTCATCATTGCTTCAACACATCGAAATTCCCTTCTCCTTGCGCAACTTGGGTAAGCTTAATTACTCTTTGGGTATTGAAGCAACATGGAGATATAATTTATTGTTGTTACACCGGTCTAAATATACACATGATCTCTTGGAATATTGTAACATCTTAACTTGCAGTGATATTTCTACTCCCCAGTGCCGGAGTAACAAGTGACAATACTCAATTTCTTTATGTAAGCCTTTATCAAAGCTTTGTTGCCGGTTTACAATATCTCACTTTCTCTAGACTTGATATATATCTCCTTCTCCGTTAATAATGTTTGTTAGTTAATGCATAGTCGGATAGATAAATATTGGGCAGAAGTTAAGTGTATCTTGCGACATCTGAAATCAACTTCTTCTCATGGTATTTTCTTTTCAAACCATAAATCTCACCAATTACAAGGATATTGTGATGCCAATTTGGAAGGAAGTATAGATGATCATAATTCTTCTATTGGTTTTGAAATTTTCTTATGTTCAGTGCTTGTTTCTTGGTGTTCTCGCAAACAACAATCTCTCCCGCTCGCTAAGACTGAGGCCGAATATCTCTCCTTGCTGCTTTCACCAATAAACTTCAATGGATTAGTCTATTGTTGAATGAAAATGGTCTTTCTTCTTGTTCCATGTGTTTCTTGTGGTGTCATAATTTTAGTGAGACCTATCTTACCGCTAACCCGGTGTTTCACTCTCGCACCAAAAATATGTAGATTGATTTTAAATTTATTCGACATCTCTTCCTGGAAAGGAAACTTTGGGTTTAGTATATTTTGATTCATAACCAGTTTGCAGATATTCTTACAATATGATTAATGACTGTAAATATTGGGCTATACTTACAAAAAATACTGACTTAAAGAAGCTACAACTGGTTAGGTGATTGTTGGCTCATATGAATCCACCTGGAGCAAGGGACTAGATCAGTAACTGAGAACAACTTAGAACAACAGAACAATCTACATAGCAAAAAGTAAAGGAATGCAAGATTTTAACGTAAAAATCATCTTACTCAAGGAAGGAAAAATCACAACCTACCAAGTATGATTTCACCAATATTTTCACTAAACACGAGCCATATTTCAAATTACCAACTCATGCAATGTAGGAATTAAACTACTAATCCCCCCCCCCCCCCCCTCCCCCGTAAATTATGGCTAACACTAGCCAACAACTCGAATCTAAAAGATAAGAGAAGACATAATACCTAAACAAGCTTCATTCCGAAGAGTAGGTTTACAATATTAGAACAAAAAAAAGACTCAACAACAAGGAATGAAAAAACATCTTCAATGAAAAGAGCATGTCCCTTGTGGTCTAGGTCTTCGTGATAAGAGAGCCGAGACAACGTATGCTTGAGACAAGAGCAATATTCTTCAATGTTGCAAAATCTAGGTTTTGATCTTTGTCAAGTCTTCTTATCAATGAGATCGGGACAAAGGGAAAAACATTATTAGTCAAGGTGTACAAGGACATTATTGTCCTGCTATCACCCTGTCATACTGCTCAACCACTCTACATAGACAAGGTACACTTTATAATATGGTTATTGACATCGCAAAAATTGTTATAGGTACTAGGTCCCTTCATGAGGTTTGTCACTCATCAAAATCATCTTTTCAACATTATAACATTTTCCCCAGTTTTGATGATCATGAAAAAATATGCAATCCTTTCAGCCACTTTGTAATAACAGAAACACTTTCAACGTAACTTCCCTCTGTCACATAGATCCACCGAAAATCATTTGCTCATCACCATTCTTCCTATCAGTAATTCCCGATTTCTCCTATATCCATGTCTTTAATATTTCCCCCTTTTGGAATCATAAAAAGGAGTGAATAGTAAACCAAGCATAAGTGCAATAGTGCAACGCTAACTCTTGGACAGTAAAGTAACCGTAACACCTCAAAATTTGGAAAAGTAAAGAAGGCCAAAAGATGTTTACTGGTTCAATTCCATGAGAAAATTCTACGAGTCACAAGAAGTTCTATGGGAAAATTATTTTTTAAATGAAGCCCTAGTAACCCATTCAACAATTAACCAGGATGGTTTGTTGAATAAACTATGGACCGTAGGAAGGTCCCGTAGAAATGTTCAAGATGTGGTGAAATTTTGAGCTAAAAGTTGAGTTCTAAGGATGGATCGAAGGACCATAGGAATTTTTACGATCCGTAGAAACAAGTCGTAGGTTTTGCGGCTCTAGACTTAGGCCCAGTTCCTCGACCTACAGTTGACCAGGACGGTCGATAGGAATTTCTACAGTCCGTAGGTCGTAATCGTAGGGCTGACCGATAGTGATTTTAAAGGGTATTTGGGTCTTTTTTATGCACCTTATTCTTATATTACGTTTTCCCCTATAAATAAGTCCGTATAACTGATTTTAGTCCCAAATTCTACCCATTCTCCTTTGTTCCCCAAAAATTCCCAAAGTCCTCTTAAAGGTTTTCTCTCGAAGGCAATGAAGGAATTTCTAGGGTTCTTCAAGTTTTTAAGGTTTCTTCATCAAATGCTTGTGAGATTTGAGATTAAGGTATGTAAGGAGTTAATCAATGGGTTCCATTCACCCATTGAGTCCCAAAGTTTTCTCCAAATTCCCCAATTCAATGTCCCTAAATTGATTAGGTTTTCAGTCAATCCTCTTGGTTTATATTTGTATGAATTAAATAGTCCAATTTTGACCACATTATGATTATTCAAATTTAATTATATGCTTTCCAATCAATTCCATATGAACCCATGCTTTGATCGTGATTTTGACTATGAACCCTAACTTACATGAATGCATAAAGAAACTATGAATATATGAATGATGTTTTTATGAACTTGTGCATGACTTATGAAAAATAATGTCTTATAATATTTGATTTAAGATTGGCATCAATTCAATTGTAAAAGGTTTTCTCACATTAAGGGGTCATGGTTTTGTGAAAGGTTTTCTAACTCATCCATGATTCAAGGTTTAAGGAGCTATTCTATGATGTTTTTAGCTTGGATTAGTGATTTAGTTGTGCTTTTTAATGGATAATAATATGTTTATGCTTATGACTAATACTGTTAGGATTTTACTTAGCACCGAGAGGATATTGAGATAGACGCTCTCCCATTAGTAGAGGTCAGTTCTCTAGTAGCAATATCCTTGTCCCTAACTGCGTGCCCCCATAGGTTGTCTTAAGTGACGTAGTTAGTGGATCCACCTAAGATATAATTTAAGGTCTTTTTCTTGGCAAGTAAGGATATCTCTTTTTGGTGTGGGAGCAAGACACCACATTCCACGTTATAGTTCACACGGTCTATGCCGGTTAATAGTAAATATCCCACAAAACGAACTAGGATAGTTTCAAATGTTTTATGAAGATTTTCTTATGTTTTAAGATGCATTTACCATGTACATGATTCATGATTCTTCTTTAAGGATTTTTATTATGTTTAGCTTGGTCATGCACATCATGTTGTTCAATTATGTCCCCTTATAATCATAATTCATGTTTTATTGCGTGTCCCTCATACTTAGTACATTCCATGTGCTGATGCATACTTGTGCGTACATTGTTTCAATAATGTAGGGCTTAAAAAATCCTCTCCCTCCATTCGTGGATAGTTGATCACTCTAAAGGTTTGAAGACTTGGTGAGTCCTCATACTCTGAGGACCATTTCACTTTTATTGCTTTATTATGTCTTTACCTTCAGATGTTGTACGTGGTGTACGAGTTATGTCTCAACCACTTCTTTTGTTGATTTAGAAAGGCCGGTCAAGATTATGGTAGACTTCTGCTTTGAAATGTTAAACTGTTTCTTTGATATAGAATGCTTTATTTTGTCTATTGCTATGTGTATATGTATGTCAAATGGTTTGTCTATGGCCTATAGGGGTCTTATAGGTGTACTTTTGGTTGTGATAGTAACGCATTGTTAATAAGGAAAAAAATATAAGAAATTGAGCGTCAATGCAAGTAGCTAAAAGAAATTATTCTATTTAAATCGGGTACAAGATCATTGGGAGAGTACATATATAAAACACAAAAAATAAACCTCTGAGGAACAGAAGAAGATGATGAGATAAAAGAAACTGAATGGGAGAATAAGGGGTTATTTACTAGGAGAATAAGCTTATTTTCCTTTTAAAATTCTATATGTGGTTCGAGGTCCAGGCTACAAACTCTTTGCCCGTGGGTGACTCTTATTGTTTACTAGGGAGGCTATCGACTATCGACTCTGGACTAACCGAGACCCATTCTTAGTAGTTATAACTATTTTTGTACCCATCGAGCTTCAGAGGGTTTGTTCAGGTTTTTACTTAAATTTTTGCACATGTGTACTTTCTAGGCTTATGGGGTCCAAGTAGGTTCAATTAGTTATTCTTACTTCTGTTATGTTCTTAGTACAATCGTGTGCATCTCTTTCAAATTCCACTATTTTGACCTTGTTTGTGTTTTATTCTAGCATTTCTTATTGCTTTTACTTTTCTTGCTTAATAAGCCTATGAAGCCTACTGGATACCTATTCTTTGGTACTCATGCTACACTCTGCATCTGTTTCATGATACATGTCCGATCACCAGTCACTAGTGCCGAGATTCTAGCAAGTTATAGCTTCAATTTAGAGGTGAGGGTGAGCACATGGTGTCCTAGACTTAGGTTTAACTCTATCTGTATTTTGTTGGCTTGTCTATTTCTTTTTGAGATAAGCTTTGTATTTTTGGTCCACTTTTGGGACTTGTACTTTTTTAGTTTAGTAGCTCTGTATTAGAACTTCCACTTTCTATGAGGGATCTTTTATTATATATATATATATATATATATATATATATATATATATATATACTACCTTAAAAGCATGAGCTCCCAACCTTGAAGGTTGAATTACTATAATACCCCCAATTAAAAATACACAATTTATTTTATTTATTAATTTTATTATATTGAAAGTAGATATCTTTTCAAATTAAAGGATTGTGATATTTTCAATGAGTTGTGACTTTTCCAAAGGGTTGTGACTTTTATGACAGGTTGTGACTTTTTCAGTGAGTTGTGACTTTTCCAAAGGGTTGTGATTTTTTCAAATGGTTGTGACTTTTCTAAAGGGTTGTGCCTTTTCTGATGAGTTGTGCCTTTTTCAAAGGGTTGTGACTTTTCCGATAAGCAGTGGCTTTTTCGAAAGGTTGTGACTTTTTTAGATAAGACACAATTAACACCTATTCATACTACTATTTGGTAGCTATAAATAGAGGGGTTTTCTCACACTTTTAAACTACAATTTCTTTAAGTTCTCTACTCTTCTTCTTCTTAAAAAATCTCAAATGTTATTTGCAAATTGATTAAGTTCGAAATTCAACAAAATTCGAGGTACCTTATAAGAATGAGTTGGTGAAATTTTTTTAGCAAATTATTCATCAATTCACACTCATATTTTTTCTTACCATTTTCATGAGTTAACAGTGACGAAAAGTTGTGGGAGAGACAATAATATTAAACAAATATGAAAAAAGGCATATGATTTGGGTAAGATATTTCTTCTTTATTTTTTTATATTTTATTCTTTTTCCTCAAACGAAGGAGCTTCTTCCTAATTTTGCTAAAACAATGGGTATCAACGTAGTCCATTGAATTATTAGTTTTGATGTTAAATTCACTATTTCAAAAATAGATTTTCACTTTTTCTTAGAATACGATAACATAGCCATGATTATAATAATTTTTTTAATAGATATGTCTGTAAAAAATGAATGGAGAAAGTAAAGTGTTGGTGGCAAGAGATTTAAATCAAATGAAGCACTAGAGTGAATACAGAATGTACACATATTTTCATCTTCCTTCTTCATTGGATATGTATTCTTCCATATAATTTTTCTTTATGTCACAAGATACACTACTTACTAGCTATATAAAAATAGATAAGAAAATAGTGATTGATCATAAAATGATCTTAAATCAAATTAATGATTCTATAAATAATACTTTAAATTTTATTCATCTATTAATTTTTATTATTGAAAAATTTAAATATTTTATATTATGATACAACTTATTTAAGATACTAGATACTTTCATTAGACAACAACTATATGATATGTACGCGGCAAAAAAAGGAGAAGACTACAATTCTAGAAAGATAAGGTAGAAACTTAATGAAAGGAAATATTTTTCACCATAGGTTATGTTATTCATATATTAAAATTAAATTATTCTACTGAAATATATATAACCATCATTCATGACAACAACCAAGTACACTTTTTTGGTAAAATTAACTCTCTATGATAGCCTTACTCAAATATTAATTAAGTAATAATATTTTGTAAAAAGATATGTTACATATAAATATAAAATATTGAAATATGTATGGTAATCCTTATTAGTGTCATGCACATACTAAATTTCAAGTATGTATATTTAAGACAAAATTTGTACTTAAATGGTGTACATAATTTATGTTCATAACCTCAAGAGGAAAGGCTATCGTTGACATTTTTTGAATGGATATATTTTTTTTTCTATTTTGTTGGTTAGATTTGCTTACAAAATTGAGTGAAGTAAGAAATAATATCATTAAAGAAATGCCACTTTCTCCCATATTTAAACTTTGAATGTATTTTGAAATATTTTAATGATATCTGGTAATTTTGATTTCAAAGTACAAGTAACTCTATGACAATATGTATTAATAATTTTAAAACATTTGTCCTATTTTGTTCAATTATAATTATTTACTAAAAAGCTTTAATTTAGTAATATTAATTCTATTTACAACATCATATACTATATATACGATACACACGTGCAACACATGTGCCGTAAAGCTAGTATATATATATATATATATATATATATATATATATTTCTACCCTTATACTTATTACTTGTTGTTCTGCGTTACATATTGGCATACTTACTACTAGGTAAGAGTAGGTTCCATCATGACTCGAGAGATCGGATCGTGACACCTTATCTACATAAATTCCCAAAATTTAAGAATTGCATCTCAGTACTAGTCTTTGTGAATTTCCATTTTAAAAAATTGACTCAGAAAGTTTAAGAATCTCAACTCCCCTCTTCGTCAGGCAGTCCATAGCAGAAGTTGTGCATCAATTATTAAGTCCACATATGTTTTAATTTATTCATGATAATTTGATGATATATGTAAATAAATGCAGATACCGTATATATGTTATTATTTTGTGATATATGTAAAGAAACACAAAAGGATAATATGATCAAGATTTAAGGAAACATAATATGAAACGGAGAACAAGAAAATAAATAATTTCTCAACATTATATGAATAGATAATCTAAATTACTATGTACTATTTAATATGTTGTTTTACGTCAAAGCTTCCCATCTTGTGAAAGCAGTGAATATTATCGTCAAACTCTATAGTTGTGTATAGTTTGTCGTGCTAGTGTTTTTTCTCTTGACCACTACTTCTGTAGTTGTGAATCAACCAACAAGAATCTTGATGCTTTTGTTGTTTGCGTATAAGAAACTTATCTCAGTTTGATCACTAGCAATGGCTCGACACCCAAAAAAGTTTCCTTAAAACTAGAGGGGCAATGTTGGAGAAATGTGGTCCATGTGATGTAGACTTTGAAATCTTCTCTGATCATATCAAATTTATTGATATTGGTTGCATATTAATAGGATAGATTTCTGGTTTAGTTCACAGGGAAGTGTTGTGGTTGATAGGGGGAAGTTGCTTGATAGGGGGAAGTTGTTTGATAGGGGGAAGTGTTGTGGTTGATAAGGGGAAGTTGTTTGATAGGGGGAAGTGTCGATTGCTAGTTGCATGTTTGTCATCATCAAAAAGGGGAGAAATGTTATTTTTAGTTTTGATGATTTCACAAACAACATGATCTAATAAGGTCACCTGATCCCTTAAAGGAATGATGTTCCTATGCGAGAAAGGAACACCTGGAAAAAGTACACTTCTACCTCTGTCACTTGTAGGTCTGCAGGAAAAAATGTGTGTCTCTCATACAACATGGCAGGGCCGTTGGCCAATAGTGTGGCTTTTAAGGTTGTGTCAATCATATATATGGTTCTTCTCAATAAACAGAACCTCAGTTTTTGCATTCCTGAAAAGTTCAAGAGCACAAAAAAAACCATCTTTTCCATAAGTATTTTCCTCAAGAACAACATGACTTGATAGAGTTGGTAGTGTCTTTAGTTGTCTTTGGGTTTATACTTCAGTGCTTATCTTTATAGATCTATTCCTAAGCTATAAAGGAATTAGATCAGTTTTTCATTTTAGTGTTAATCTTGAGTCATTGCTAGAGTTAGCTATGGCTAGTGGATGAAGTCTAAGTCAACTAGAGTTAGTTGGGTTAGTGGGCAACAGAGTTGTTGCTTAGTTTGAAAAGAAGTCTGAATCAATTAGAGATAGTTGATTGTGTGGGCAACAAAGTTGTTGCTTATAGGGGGAAGGGATTTAGAGTTAAATTCCTAGGTTGCAAGAGTCTGTAATCTGAATCATTGCTCCTTTTGAGATGAATGGAGTTTGGGTTGAAATCATGTGAGTACAGGTCGTGGTTTTCACCTCCCTTGAGAAAGGTGGTTTCCACGTAAACTGCTTGTGTTGTTTATTTTACTGCATTTACTTATTATTGTTGTTCTTGCTGTGTCGACGGACTTGGTCCATTTGACAGATAGTGGAAGCCTACATTCTAACAATTGGTATCAGAGCAGGGTCTCTCTAGCTAGTTAACACCAAGAGAGATTCCTGTGGAAGGATGGCTGCTCCACTGAATTTAGAAGAAGGACAATCATCTACAAGGCCACCTCGTTTTAATGGCCAGTTTTACAGTTGGTGGAAGACTAGGACGCACAACTTTTTAATGGCTGAGGACAGTGAACTGTGGGACGTAGTGCTGGATGGTCCCTTTGTTCCTATAATGGAAGTGAAGGATAGAGAAATCACTAGGGTTATCCCTAAGACTCGACAACAATACAATGAAGCCAATAGAAAGATGATTGAAAATAATTACAAAGCAAAGAAACTGTTGGCTTGTGGTATAGGTGCTGAGGAGTACAACCACATTTCTGCTTGTGAATCAACAAAAGAAATTTGGGACTGCCTCAAGACTGCTCATGAGGGAACTGAACAAGTAAAGGAGTCAAAGGTAGACATGTTGACTACTCATTATGAGAACTTCCCTATGAAGGAAAGAGAAACAGTCATAATATGCACACCAGATTCTCCTCCATCACTAATGAGCTACGCTGCTTGGGAGAGCCTATTCAACCAAGTAAACAGGCCAGGAAGATTCTTTGACTCCTTCCTAAGTCATGGTCAAGTAAGGTCGATGCTATTACTGAAGCTGATAACATTGCTTATTATGTGACCAACAGGTGCTTGATTAGGTCTTTAATAAAGAAAGCTCATTATGAGTTACTCAACAATAGAAAGCCCAAATTGAGTTATCTAAGGGCTTTTGGGTGCAAATGTTTTGTATTGAACAATTGGAAAGATGATCTAGGAAAATTCGTTTGTGGGTTATTCCTCTTCAAGTAAGGCTTACAGAGAACATTGTGCATTAAAGAAAATATTCATGTGATCTTTGATGAAACTAGTGATCTCACAGATCTAAAGAACAAGGATGATGATGTGACTACTTCAGATTCAGAGAGATGGGTTAAATGAGTAACAAGCTAAAGGAAGTCAAATCCTAATAGTGTTGAACCTGTTCAAACTAAAGAAGCCAATGAAGATGTGAACCTGAAGAAGGACCTGGTTTATTTGACAATGTTGAACTGAGGATGCAGCTCAACCTAACAATGATGATTCTGAAAATGAAGAGGAACAAGCTGATCAACTTCAACCCTTGACAACTAAATCAGGGTGGAAACAAAAGTCATCCCATCCTCTTGATAATCTCATTTCGCTCCTGAATTTTGGGATGCATACTAGGTCAAAAACTAGAAATCCAGTGACATTCTCAGCATTCATATAAAACATTGAGCCCAAAAATATCAAGGAAGCTTTGAAAGATGCTGATTGGGTGAATTCCATGCAAGAGGAACTCCATCAATTTGAACGAAGTAAAGTGTGGCACCTGGTACCAAGACCCCCTGATAGAATTGTGATAGGGACTAGGTGGGTGTCCAGAAACAAGTTGGATGAACAAGGTACAATCACAAGAAACAAATTGAGGCTGGTGGTTCAGGGATATAATCATGCAGAAGGCATTTACTATGATGAAAAATTTGCTCATGTGGCTAGGATGGAAGATATCAGAATTCTGATTGACTTTGTAGCATTCATGGAATTCAAATTGTTCCAAATGGATGTAAAAAATTGCATTCTTGAATTCCTACCTGAAGGAAGAGGATTTTGTAAAACAACCCCCTGGATTTGAAGATGTCGATTATCCAAATCACGTGTTTAAATTGGATAAGGCTTTTTATGGACTAAAAAAGGCTCCTAGAGCTTGGTATGAGAGGCTGTCTAAACTTCTTCTGGTAAATGGATTCAAAAGAGGAAAAATAGACAATAGTCTCTTCTTGAAGACAACAAGCAAAGAACTGCTCATCATTCAAGTGTATGTTGATGATATTATCTTTGGAACAACTTTTGAGGTCTTATGTGAGGAATTTGCTTCACTGATGGAAAGTGAATTCGAAATGAGTATGATGGGAGAGTTGAGATTTTTTTTGGGGGCTGTAGATCAAGCAAACTTCAAGTGGTACCTCTATTTGTCAAGAAAAGTGCATAAATGAGCTACTGAAGAAATTTCACATGATAGATGCTAAGCCTATTGATACTCCAATGGGTACAAACTCAAAGTTGAGTGTAGATGATTTTGGTCCTATGGTGAATGAAACTATGTATAAAGGCATTATTGGTTCATTACTGTACTTGACAACAAGTAGACCTGACATTGTGTTTAGTATGGGTATGTGTGATAAATTCAAGCTTGCCCCAATGAGTGACATTTGAAAGCTGCCAAGCGGATTCTTAGGTATCTGAAGAAGACAGGGGATCTGATTCTATTCTACCCCTCAGGAGACTCCTTTGAAATGGTGGGATATGCTGATGCAGATTATACAGGGTATCAAGTCGATAGAAAGAGCACCTCCTGGGGAACCAAGAAACAAAATTCAGTGGCTCTCTCTACAGTTGAAGCAGAATATGTAGCAACTGCATCATGTTGTGCTCAGCTACTATGGATAAAGTAGTGACTTAAGACTTTGGAGTACTCACTCACACTATCCCACTCTTATGTGACAACACTAGTGCTCTCAATATGGCCAAGAATCTAGTACAACATAAAAGGACCAAGCACATTGATGTGAGACATCATTTTCTGAGAGACAATGTAGAAAAGGGGAACATTTGTATGCAATATTGCAGGACTGAAGATCAAATTGCTGACATTTTCACTAAAGCTCTGAGCAAGGATCAGTTTGAGAGTAATAGATTGAAGTTGGGAATGATGAAAATGGACTGAGCTGAGTTTATCCAAAGCATCCAATCCTGATTGGCAGGTATCCTTGTTATTTGTAATGCTTAGTTTGGTAAGATCAATCTCGTACCTTTTACAGGTATACACTTATAAGGAATTGTAGGAATAAAGAAATGTCATAACAGTTCAAAGATTAGCATCCTTAGATTGCAGAGAGGGACCTGGTCCTGTCTAAAGGTTAGCACTCTTTACATCATTTTTAAACAAGTAATGAGAACCGTCGTGACTGCCACGCGTTAGTCATTAGTCATTCTTACCGTTGTTCCATCTCTTTAAGTCCAAGCGATGCATCCAATCAAAGGGACCTGGTCCTGTCTAAAGGTTAGCACTCTTTTATGCTTGTGTTGCCAATAGGCTATAATCTTACCTTGCAGGCTAACTTTTAATCCTGGTTTACTGCCTTTTTTTCAAGATATCAAAAGGGGGAAACTATTGGTTGCATAGTAATATGATAGATTTCTAGTTTAGTTCACAGGGAAGTGTTGTGGTTTATAGGGGAATTTGCGTGATAGGGGGAATTTTTGTGGTTGATAGGGAGAAGTTGCTTGATAGGGGGAAGTGTCGATTGTTGGTTGCATGTTTGTCATCATCAAAAAGGGGGAAAATGTTATTTTTAGTTTTGATGATTAGACAAACAACATGATCTAATAAGGGGACTTGATCCCACAAAGGAATGATGTTCCTATGCGAGAGAGACACACTTAGAAAAAGTACACTGTAGCCTCTGTCACCTACAGGTCTGCAGGAGAAGGTGCACACATCTCTCGTACAACATGGCAGGGCCGTTGGCCAATAGCATGGCTTCTAAGTTTGTTATCATATATAAGGTTCTTCTCAATAGACACAACCTCGGTTTTTGCATTCCTCAAAAAGTTCAAGAACAAAACAAAAACCATGTTTTCCAGAAGTATTTTCCTCAAGACCAACAAGACCTGATAGAGCTGTTAGCGTCTTTAGTTGTCTTAGGATTTATACTTCAGTGCTTATCTTTGTAGATCAATTCCTAAGTTATAAAGGAATTATTTCGGTGTTTCATTTCAGTGTTAATCTTGAGTTATTGCTAGAGTTAGCTATGACTAGTGGATGAAGTCTAAGTCAACTAGAGTTAGTTGGGTTAGTGGGTAACATAGTTGTTGCTTAGTTTGAAAACAAGTCTGAATCAATTAGAGTTAGTTGATTCAATGGGCAGCATAGTTGTTTCCTACAAGGGGAGGGATTTATAGTTAAATTCCTAGGTTACAAGAGTCTGCAATCTGAACCGTTGCTCCTTTTGAGATGAATGAAGTTTGGGTTGAAATCCTGTGAGTACAGGTTGTGTTTTTCACCGCCTTTGAGAAAGGGGGTGTCGCGCCCCATTTTTCTCAAAACTGGTTTTCCTTTCGGATGCACAACCTAACAACTCTTTTGGGCTTTGGGTGGATTGAAGAGTCGCCACCTAATGAATTAAGGCGCGTTAGGGAACCTATCTAACCTAGCTAAATCTAACTAAGGTCAACGAACCAGAGATCAGAGTAAGGGTTCAAATTACCTCGAGGGGAAGGTGTTAGGCATCCCTAGAGGTCCACAAATGTGGGTCCCGGCCGTATCTCATGCAATTTATGTGGGGGTTACAAGTAGCAATTAAGGTCCCTTCATTATTATTTATTTATTAAGCATGATGACTAGGTGATAACTATGATTAAACAACTAGGATTAATTAAATTATCTACTTTATTAATTAAGCATGCAAGACTAGGTGATGTAATAAACGAAAAATAAATATTTAAACAATTAATAAACGAGGAGCGAGGAGACATAAATTGCACAATCAAAATAGAATAAACAATTTTTATATTTTTATTTAAGCTACCCCAAACAAATATAATAATAAACAAATATATAAAGGAAGCAGGAAAGGGAGACTCTGAAGGACTTTGTGGATCAGCACTCGACTCTTCTTTATTTCGGTCGGTTAGTCGTAGGGACAGATACAACCAAGGTTTGTCATTAAGACCGAGTCGATGTCATCATCTCTGTAGGGCCTAAACTACCCCTACCCCACCACCGCATGCTTTCGTCTCTACAAGGTGCCTATCATCCCCGCTTAAGGTCCAAGAGGCATTGGACTGCTACTAGGGTGGATTTAGACAAAGATAAAATATAATAGGCCCACCTAGACACCAAGTCGAATAATTTGGACGAGCATTTAGCACATAAGTCTCATTTTGGCCTCTAGATTTTAATTAATATGCTGACAAACACGGATAGAGTGAAAAGGTCTCATGCTAAGTGTGTGCGCATACAAAACGAACATTACAATATAATCATTTAGTAAAGAAGGAGCAGAAAGTTGTTGCAATCACAAAAAATCTTTTTAGACTGACTTTTTAAGGTGACAGAAATTTATTACGAATTAATTTTAGTTATCAACTGATTTTTTAAGGGCAGAAAGTTATGACGCAACATATTTTATCTATTGATTTTAAAATATAGCAGAAATTGATGACACATGCAGAATTATTGTAAAACAGTAGCAGATTTTATTATTAACACGGAAATTTATTTTAAGTAGCAATCAGTTTATTAGATGCGGGAAATAATCAGTAATTGATTTTAAGTAGCAAAACAATTAATTACGACACGGAAAATTAATTATTTTGAAGCAGATTTAATAGGAGCAGCAAGTATTTAAAGTGGCAGGTTTTAAGTAAACATGCAGAAAGTTATCAATTGGACAGTTTACTAGCTTATTTTAATTACCAGAAAATAGATGCATTGCAAAATGACGTAAATATGAGCAGAAAAATATGCATAGAAGATTTAGTAGTTTGATTAACATGATGAAAATTATTAGATTACGACTTTAGCAAGCTGCTTTATTCATTAACATTGATGTCATTAATTAGATCCTATGGGCATAATTTCTAAGTGAAAATTGAAAAGTCACTTGAAACCTATATGCATAATTTCTACATCCAGATAATATATTTAAAAATATGTAACTCCTGTAGGCATGGTAACTAAGTGTGCACATGATAGATTTATTTTAACATACATAAGCAAATAAGATCTGATTATGGTGTTGTGATTAAAAAAAGTATTTAGTTAAGTTAACTAATTAACATGCTAAGATTATTTTAACCAATTAACATACAAAGCTATTAGGGAGTGATTGATTAGACTAATTAATTTTGACTAAATTCTATATGAGCATGGTATCAACATCGCTATAAACAAGCTACAACATGATTTCTACTAGATTGTTAGCCTTAATATGCATGAATCTTGAATTTGCAGAAACAACATTTAAAACTAATTAATTATATGAGGTTAATTTTATTTATTAGTATTACATATTAAAGGTGACATGCAAATGACAATTAATTAGCGCTTAAACAATATCATTTTTAGTATTAATTAGATGAGTTTAAACAAGTGATCAAGCAAGAATAACCTTTTTTTAAGTTAGACCTAAAATCGATTTCTCAAATTATGAACTATTAAACAAAACACAATCCTATAAGCACGCTTGCCAACACAATTAAGTTACGAAAAATAAATAAACAAGTAACACGTAAAAATCTCCCTCACCTTAGACGATCCCCCAAGTTATATCATATATATAGAGTGTTAGAGTTACACAACCAAACAAAGGGAATAAAGAACGACATTGTACATATCCCAAAAATAAAATATTAAACAGTGAGAGTTTCGTCCGAAATCCCATTCCTAGGCGACTCTTCATTGTCTTGAACTTTAAGTTCAAAACTTGTTAAACAAAATAATACCAAACACAAGATCATAGCATAATAATAACTATATAGAAAACAGAACAAATATTCACAACAAACACATGAATTTCAAACGAGTCATAGAACACATAAGATCACACATTGAAAAGGAAAGGATAAGGAAACTAACCCGGATGCTTTCTTTTGTTTATTTCCGAACACACAACAACTAATAAAATAATGCAAGACAAAATTTAAACTAATGAAAAAAGACCTAACCAATTATGCAGAAAGTTTATCAGCAATGAAGACCCAATTGATTCGATATTAGACCCGAACACAGCAAAATCAAATAAAGCAACACTTAGAATGTTTATCGGATCTCTAATTTCTTTTAAGTAGAGAGTGATTTAGTTGTTAAAGCATGAGGGTTTTTCTTATGCTTCAAGCGTGTCCCAATAATAAGAAAAAGGTTTCTTTATATAGTAGAAGAATAGAGCATACAAAGGAAAATAATAAATTAAGGAGCCATTATAATTTGCTTTCCTTAAACAAACGGAAACCAAATCAGACTTTTTATTTTAATTGATTTTATTTTACCAAATATTAAAAAACAAGTAAGAATCTGTTCAACCTTTCAAATAAGGTAACAAGTTATTATTGACACTAAACAATTAATCGGTCAAAATTATTTTACCAACAATTAAACAAATAAGAAATCTTCTTAAATTTACCAAATGAGCGAATGTCTTACCATATATAATTTATCATATCAATTTAAGCATACTCTACCATATATAAACATGTAAGAGAAGTCAATCAAGGACAATCATAATAATATAGCACACTAACAATTATTAACATTCACAGAATCAAATATATTGAATTACCAAAATAAAGTTTATAATCACATTGATCCATTATCAAATAGTCTACACTATAATTAAGTAAGCTAGATTCACAAATTAACAATTAAGGGAGGAACAATATGCAAAGATCAAATTTAGATATTTACGGGCAGATTTTAAACCAACTCAGTGAACTAGACACTGGCAAGTTAAATCAGATGCAAAGCCAAAGGATTATCAACACCAAAATTTAAGCATGATCATAAATAAATGCATATCATTCAAGCGTCCTAAAATTATGACAAGCATAATAAAACAATAATAAGAAATTATGATCGAGATATATGAATCACTTGAGAAAACAACTAGAGTTGAATAGACAATGTAATAATTGATTTTAAAAATACCAATGACGGATCTGTTGAGATCCGTTTAATGACCCAAAGCTTGAAATTCGCCGGAGCTTGCTTGGTCGGAGCTGCTGGTTGGAACTACTGCTATCACCCACCTGGTGGCAGAGTGGTGGTGCTCGCTTGCTCTCCTCATCGGAGAAGGGAACGGAGGGAGGCGCTAAGGCAGTCGCTGGCTGGCTGTCCTCGCCGGCTGCTGTTGCTGTATTTGGTGTTTCTCCTGTCCTCGCCGGAGGAGAGAAAGAGGTGACGCTGGCCGGAGCTTGCTGATCCTGTCAGCGGAGCCTGCTCGCTGGAGCTGCTGGCTGTTCACCAGACCTGCTCATTGCTGACTGTTGTTGTTGGTTGCTCCGTCTGGCGAGAGGAGAGGAGAAGAGAGGCAGAGCAGAAGAGAAGGAGAAAGAGATAAGAGAAACCACCGACTGGTGGTTCTCGCTTGGATGTGAGAGGGACAGGAAAGGTCGAGAAGGCGAAGAAGAGGGGAGATCGGCCTCCCTCTCCTCTGGTTCTCGCTGGAGATTCGCCATCACCGGTGGAGTTGAGAGGGAGAGGCGGCTGATCTGTTGAGAGAGGAAGAGGAGAATGAAAATTTTAGGGTTGGGGTCTTTTGTTTAAAATAGGGAAAAGGGTAGATTCGATCTGGACCCTCGATTTCAAACGAGATGAACGGATGAGATTGAATAAAAGAGATCAAAGGTTTAGATTAAAAGATGAGGTTTTCAGCTTTGGGTTCACAAAGGCTATAAGTGAAATAGCAATTGGTTTAAAGAGGCTAGATTTGAAATGAGATTGAATAGGAAAATGGGCTAGATTTTAAATAAAATTGAATAGATAGGGATACGATTTAAATGATTTAAGGGAAACTTAAGGAGACGCTACTCGATTAATGAAATACTACATATATTAGAATATTTTCGTATAAATTATACACATCTAAGTTTTAAAACATTTAAATAAAGTAATTGTTTCGAGTTTAACTTATCGATAAAATAATTTAATAATAATTACAATAATTTTTATAAATCAAGCATGATAAAATATATATATATATATATATATATATATATATTATTTATTTTTTTAGACAAAATTGATTATAATCTTAAACTCAAAATATTTCAAAAAATATGTATTTAATCGAATAGCATTCCCAAAAAGGGTTAAAGGTCGGTCAAAATTGGGTGTCAACAGGGGGTTTCCACGTAAACTGCATGTGTTGTTTACTTTACAGCTTTTACTTATTATTGTTGTTCTTGCTGTGTCAAGGAACCTGGTCCATTGACAGATAGTGGAAGCCTACATTCTAACAATTGATCTGATTCCATAAGTGCTGCTCAATGCTTCATAACACTCGATCATTGTAATCAATTATACTTGCTACATGTTGCCACATTATTCGGACATCTGGCCGAGTGTGATTTTACCCCGTAAAGTCAATTATTCATCGAGAAATTAGTGATATTAAAATGTTGCGCAAAAGTAAATGTAGTTAATTAGTTTATCCAACACATCTTGACGTATTTGTACAATATATTTTTGTTTATAGTTGAAGAAAACACTTCTACAAATTGAAGTTCAATAAGAATTAGTCGGATCATGTTTAAACATGATTTTTACTTGGAAAAAAAGGTTAAGAATTTGTAAGTAAAATTATTTGCACTTGAAGTTCTCATCAATCAATTTTTTATCGTACCTTTGTATTTGCAAATTTTATAAAAACTTGTTTCAAAAGTACTGATTGGGAGGTAGGCAAGCATGAGAGGGAGGGAGGTGAGTGATATAGTCATGTATGTTAGATACATGTGAACCACACTAGATACACACTAGATGAATTTATCTGGTGTGATCTACATGTAAGCCAGATACATAGGAGAGTGGCAAGCTGCGGGAGATGACAGATTTTTCTATGTATCCCATATACATGCGAATCCACTTGAATGTTGTGTATCTAGAATAAATTACACCTAATTTTGACCTCATATATCCCGAGATACATCTATATAATTAACTTCTAAATTTATGGGATTTCCATAAGTTCCCCATTAAGTTATGATCCAAATATATAGCCCTAACACATTTCAACCAGATTAACTTTTAAAGATAACCTGAAAAGATGAAAATTTGAAAAACTAGCTCAAGAAATTACCCTTAAAACCAAAATCCCCAAAAATGGCGATGAGCGGTTCGTTGCATGATGAAATCATAAAAGAGATAGTCTCCCGGATGCCTGTAAAATCGGTAGGTCAATTCCGTTGCGTTTTCAAGTAGTGGTGAGACCCGAATTTCATAAAAGCGCACCTCAACTTTCATTCCAATAAACATGAACAAATTAAGCTAATTCTCATCTCTGATGTTTCTCAATCTCTTCACTCTCTTCATATTAACCCTAACTTCCAAAATGGAATTGATGCAATTTCAACCGAGCTTAGTTTTCAGGAAAAATGGTAGAAAATTGTTGGTTCATGCAATAATTTGGTATTGGTGTTGAATGAGGAAGATGTTGCATTTTTAATCAACCCCACAACCTTAGAATACCGTAGAATTCCAAACTCTCCTCTGGCTCTTCCAAAGCATGGTACCTCTACCGCGTATGCCCTTGGGTATGATTTTGCTAGTGATGATTATAAAGTTATTATTTGTTCTTATTATAGAGATGTGCTTGAAGGTTACCTTTACTGTACATTTGTGGATGTCTACTATGCGATAATGGATTTTTGGAGGAGACATGAGAGTATATCTCATTATGGTGCCATTCCTATTCACGGTTTTGGGGTTTTCCTAAATGGGGCAATGCATTGGCTGGCTGGTAAAAAATATTATTCTCCTTCTGTAATTGTTGCTGTCGATCTAACTAATGAGAAATTCTTCGAGGTTCCTATACCTACTATTACTACTACTTCTCTTTTGTGCTTTTATGGAATTTTGGCTCTTTGAGGGTTTCTTTGTGCATTGGGTAATAGAATAAATGAAAATGAAATTGATGTTTGGATAATGAAAGAATATGGGGTTGCAGAGTCTTGGACTGAATTTAGTATTGTAAAAAACACTTTCCCTTTTGGTCCACACCCGTGTGTTTAATGAGTGATGATGACATCATATTAGATGCTCTTGGGAAAGATAAGTTGATTATCTATAATAAGAAAGAGGAACAACAGAGAGAAATGAATGTTGATGGAAAAACTTCTAAGTGTATAAGGACTAGAACTTTCATGGAGAGTCTTGTCTCTCCTATGATTGGCAAGGAAACTGAGGGTAGTGACTATATCGCTTGATATAGTATTTTGAGATGATGTTGTACTCAGGTATTGATTTCTTATTCATTTTGCATAGTATTTATTCATCAATAGGAACCATAGAATTTTATGAATGGTATTTTTTTCCTCATCGAGTATTATAAATAATAGTTGTCTTGTCCTCCATAGAGTTTTGTGATGGTAATTCTTCTGTCCTGTTTCTTGATGTTTTAACTCTTCTTTGAATCATGAGTTAATTAATCTCACAGTGGACTGCCGTATATTTCTTGTTGCCACTTCTGTGTGTATACTGTTATTAAGCTAAATTATCTAATTGTTCAAAACACAAGAATAACATTTTATGTTGCTACCTGTTTGATTGTGTAATTGTCAAGGCGTATTGCTATAGATATGAATATCAATGTTGGCTAGTATTATCTATATATTGTTTTCTCAAAGTGGGAAGATTCAAATTCAAATGTTGATAGACCAAAATATCTCTAAAAATTTGATGGACTCTTTCACCCGTTCAAAAACCATATTAACTATTCTTAATTAACGCACAAAAATGTAAAAACATTCATCACAATAGTTAGTTTGTTGAGTTTCTTTCCCTTCCTCGAATATGAAATAAATTGACAATATATTACAGAGATTTGTTCATCACAATGTATTTTGTTCTTTTGTTGTAATTTAATGCACTATGCATGAGTTGTGAATGATCTGCCTTTTCATTTTTTGAATTAATTGATAAGTACCTTGAAGTGTTTATATTATTTCCATATATATATATCACACATAAGTGATTACTCAGCTGCAATTCTGATCAATTTGCTAAATTTTGTTTTTAATTTGTTTCCCAAACTATTCTTCAGTTCTACAAAAAAAACCTAAACTTTGTGCGGTTCTCTTATTAGACACTAACAATTTGTGCTACATATCAGTATAACTTGCATTGAATATATTAAACATTATCTAGTTTATTATGCTACACCTAGTTACATGCAGTGTTGTCAAGGGCTCGCTTTAAGAGTGCTTAATTTGTAAAGCGATGCTCAAAATGTGATGAGCGCTTCACCTCACTTAAAGTACACTTTAGTGTCGTCATCAAGGTTCTAATGCATATATTTCCTTGCCAATGATCCTATTCTAAATAGGCAATATTAAACAATTGATATTTCACTTTATTGAAATTCTTTTTCATTTTTTTTGTTCAAATATTTTTCATTCATTCTTGATGGCTCTCAACTAACTCCAGAAATATTTCTTGGTGAAAACCAATTAAATCCATTTTTCAGAATTGGGTTCTCCTTCTCTTAGTCTGAAATAATAGTTTAGGTTTTGATAGCTCTTGCAGTTGTCGTAGTTTATTATTTCAAGCTTGCGTAAAGAGTTAAATTAATAATTTTCCTTTCTCACTGTTTGGTATTATGCTTGTGGTCCTTTAGATTTGATTTGTTATGATGTTTGGGGTCCAGCCTAGGAAATCTCAAGTGATGGTTTTTGTTATTGTTTTATATTTTTTATCACTTTAGCAAATACTTTTGGATATATATTGTTGAGAATAAATCTAATGTTCTTGATATTTTTCATCTGTTTCATTTAAAGGATTTCAAGCATACTGGGGAGGAGGTTTCAAGCCTTGACTTCCTATGTGCCCACACATGGAGTCGCACAACGCCTATCCATAAACTCCTTAACAAAATTGGTGTACAAAAAGAAAACATAGTCATGTCACTGAAACTGGTCGTGCACTTCTTTTTAACTCACATGTTCGTTCTAATTTTTGGACAAATGCATTTGAAACGACTGTTTTTCCAATTAATCTTCATCCCACTCCTTCATTAAATCATCAAAATTCATGTGAAATTTTTCTTTGTGAAAAGCATAATTATAATCAACTATGTATTTTTGGTTCCTTGTGCTACCATTGGCTTCATCCTATTCACAAATAAATTATGTCCTCGTTCCACTCCATGTGTCTTTCTTGGTTGTACTTGCACTCAGAAAGGCAACAAGTGTTATAATCGTTTCCATAACAATCCTTTTTGTTTCATGTCATGTGTTATTTTATGAATAAGTGTTCCATAGTCAAGAAGTCGTGGTGTGTGCGCTGCATCCACTAAACCTGACACAAACCTATTTGTTGTTATTACTACTGCTCATATGGGTCTAGCTACACCCATGCATCCACCAATGCCGCAACCTCAACTACTAGTAAGCCAAGAATCAACCTCAACTCATCCGCCATCCTCTCCGAACTTTTCTCTTGCATCATCTTCATCACATGCTTCTCCTGTTTCACTTGGTACTTTCTAACACTATACACAAGTTCAATACCTTTGCATTTTGATTGGTGTTATTGTTTATGACTATCCAGGTGACTCTAATTCTAATGGTGCTACTTCATTGGATTTAGTCACACCCATTCGCAGTCATCAAATGCTTACATGCGCGCATAAAGGAAATCTTAAGCCCAAATGTATCCGGTCTTTCTTTTGCTCCTCTAACCTTAGTCTTGACCCCACATGTTATACTCATGATATTAGAATTCCTCAATGGAGATGATCTGCTATGTCCGCAAGATATAATGCACTTATAACAACTAGTACAGGGAAGTTGGTTCCACCTCATCAAGCTGCGAATGTAATTGGTTGTAAATGAATTTTCAAGACGAAGAAAAATCCAGATGGCTCCATTGACCGACATAAGTCTAGATTATTTTCCAAGGGTTTCTATCAATGCCCTTGAATTGACTTTGATGATACTCTCAGTCCTATTGTCAAACCTACAACTGTTTGAGTATTGCTTTCTATTGTCATGTCACAAGGATGGATTGTTAATCAACTTGATATATTTAGCGCGTTCTTGCATGGTAAGCTATAGGAGAATGTATACATGGTTCAAACTCCAGGTTTTGTTGACCCTAATCACCCTAATTATAGATGCAAGCTAGAGAGTTCTATTTATGGCTTTAAAACGGCTATTCGACTATGGAATAAATGTCTGGTTTATACCTTGTATGAGCTTTATTTCCAAGGCTCTAAAACAGATTCCTCACTCTTCGTTAGATTCACGGGTGCAAAAAATCTATTTTGTTTTATCTATGTTGATGACATTATAGTATTGGGCATGTCTATACATCTAGTTTCATCATTGCTTAAACATTTAGAAATTCCCTTCTCCTTGCGCAACTTGGGCAAGCTTAATTAATCATTGAGTATTGAAGCTACATGGAGATATAATTGATTGTTATTACACCTGTCTAAATATACACATGATCTCTTGGAATATAGTAACATCTTAACTTGCAGTGATATTTCTACTCTCATGTGCCCGAGTAACAAGTAGCACACCAGTGACAATACTCAATTTCTTTATGAAAGCCTTTATCAAAGTTTTATCGGCGGCTTACAATATCTTACTTTTTCTAGAATTTATATCTCCTTCTCCGTTAATTTTGTTTGTTGGTTCATGCATAGTCCGACAGAGAAATATTGGGAAGCAGTAAGCATATCTTGCGATATCTGAAATCAACTTCTTCTCATGGTATTTTCTTTCCAAATCATAAATCACACAAATTGCAAGGATATTGTGATGCTGATTTGGGAGGAAGTATAGATGATAGGAATTCTGCTATTGGTTTTGAAATTTTCTTTTGTTCAGCGCTTGTTTCTTATTGTTCTCTAAAACAACAAATCTCTCGCTCTCTAATATTGAGGTCGAATATCTCTCTCGCTACTTCCACCAATAAAATTCAATGGATTAGTCTATTGTTGAAAGAAATTGGTCTTTTCTTCTTGTACTGTGTCTTTCTTGTGGTGTCATAATTTTAGTGAGACCTATCTTACTGCTAACCCGGTGTTTCACTCTTATACCAAACATATGTGGATCAATTTTAACTTTATTCAACCTCTTTTCCTGAAAAAAGAACTTTGGGTTTAGTATATTTGATTCATGACCAGCTTGCATATATTCTTACGATATGATTAATGACTGTAACATTGGGCTTTACTTATAGAAAATACCAACTTAAAAAAGCTACAACTGGTTAGGTGATTTTTAGCTCATTGGAATCAACCTGGATCAAGGGACCAGATCATTAACTGAGAACAATTTAGAAAAAAAGCAGAACAATCATCTTGCTCAAGGAAGGAAAAATCACGACCTACTAAGTAGGATTTCACCAATATTTTCACTAAACAGGCCAGTTTTCAAATTACTAACTCATGCAGTGTAGGAATTAAACTCCTAATCCCTCCCCCATGTAAACTGTGGCTAACACTAGCCAACAACTTGAATCTAAAAGAAAAGAGAAGACACAATACCTACACAAGCTTCATTAAGAAGAGTTGGTTTACAATATTAGCACAAAAAAAAGACTTAACAACAAGGAATGAAAAAACAACTTCAATGATAAGAGCAGGTCCCTTGTGGTGTAGGTCTTCGTGATACGAGAGCTAAGACAATGTATGCTTGCGACAAGAGCAATATTCTTCAATGTTGCATAATCTAGGTTTTGATCAATTCTTATTATCAATGAGATAGGGACAAAGGGAAAAACCATAACCTCTTTTTCTTAGTCGAGGTGTACAAGGACATTATTTTCCTTCTGTCACCATGTCATACTGCTCTAGCACACTGCATAGACAAGGTGCACTTGATAATATGGTTGTTGACATCGGCAAAAAAAATGTTGTAGGTACTATGTCCCTTCATCAAGTTTTTCAATCATCAAAATCATCTTTTCAACATTATAACATTTTCCATGGTTTTGATGATCATGACAAATTATGCAATCATTTCAGCCACATTGTAACCACACGCACTTTCAACGTGACTTCCCTATGTCAGATAAATCCACCTGACTTCATTTGCTCACCAAAATTCTTCCTATCAGTAATTTCCCTGTCTCTAATATTTTCTCCCTTTTGGAATCATAAAAAGGAGTGAATAGTAAACCAAGAATAAGTGTATTAGTGCAACGCTAACTAGCGATCCGTTTCACCATCCTGCTCCTTTTAGATACTACCACGATCACGCCATTCCCTATCATGGTCTCTCCAACCTTCATCATGCTCTCTATTCCAACCTTGGTTCCTACCCGACCTTGGATAGTTCGGACGAAAACCTCCCCCTTGATTTGCCAAAAAATGCACTTTCTCATCATACAAAGTCTCAAAGTGTGCATCATCGTGGTTAACCCCACTAACTCCAACCGCATTCATAGCTTTAGAACCACTACCCATGGCATGTAATACACTAGAAAATGATTACTATTATTAGGATGACTGCGTTATGAGCTTATGGGAACACATTCCTAGTTACTTTTAATAATCTGAATATAAATAAATACTTAGTTCAAAGCTATTTTTTTATTGTTTTTATTTTATTTCAATTTAAATCCCCCCATTTTTATATAACGACTATCGAGTTAAATATTTGCTATTGACAATATTCTTCCATATTCTCTGGGATCGACCCCGACTCATAGATGGGTAAATATATTGCATACGATCATTTATATTTCTTTTCAAGAAGTATATTTGAACGTTATCAAGAATGGCGCCGCTGCCGGGGAATATGGCTTAAAAATTGTCTTTAGTATTTATTTTGACTTGTAGTCCTTTTTTTGTTTTTTTTTTTTAAAATTTTAATTTACTTTTCTTTATTATATGTTTTACTCTTCTTGAGATGTCATCTGAAAAAGTATGTAGTGTTAAGTGTTCTTGCAATTTTTTGTAGTTCTGACATTATGGATTCTTATAGGTTAATTTTTTCTCAACAAGATAAGTTGTACGGGGACATGGAAGATTTGTTAATACTTTGCTATAAATCAATATGTAAGCGAAGTGGTAAATATAAATTTGAATTTGATCTCTATTATTTAGATTGTGAGTTGAGTGCAAAGATTAAATCATATGACACCCAACAATTTAATATGTGTGAGGATGAAAAAATACTTATAAGTCAACTTGAAGAGCTAAAAGTTGAGGGCCAATTACTTTTATTGATGTTGTTATTTTTAAAAACTCTAATATGTGTAAATATGAGGGTGTAAATAATAATACAATTCATAAGTTAAGGTGCACTAGACCTCATTCCAATCATTTTTCCACATTATGTTTAGCTGATGAAAAATTAATCGAGCCATATGAGCCTATAAAAGAATGTATGGAGGAGGAAAATTGTGTCTATATTTTTGAATTTATTGTTCCAATATCGGAGAATTAAATTCCTCACTTAGGATCCAAGAAGTGCATAATGCGATATCTATTGCTTGGGACCTTTATTTTTGTACCACCACCCCTTGAGCGTAATAGAAAAATTGATGTAAAATTAGGGGTGCAATTCATATCTTCAAAGTGGAAGGAAAAATAGTAAAATTGATGGTGTCGTGCCGCGATGTTAAATTAAACGCTTATTGGGAGGCAACCCAATTAGTAGTGTAACTTCTTATTTTATTTTATTTTTATTTTATTAGTACACTTTTTTTTCCTGTTTTTTGCAAATTAGGGGAAGTCTAAGGACCCAAAAGAAAAGGAGCATGTTTGAGCTTAAGTGTGGGGTGATGACCTTTGATGAAAATTAAGAGAACATGCTACTAGTTAGGCCTAAAGGCCTCAGGGAGTTTTCCTAACCCTTGTTTTAAATTTTATTTAATGCTTTGGGGACATATCATCTTTTCAAGTGTAGGGTGGAGGAATGAATTCTTACATTTTACCATTTTATTGAGTCTTTTTTTTTTTAGGATGGGTTCCTTGGCTTTTGTTTTTGGTTCTTTTCCTGAGGATAGTCCCTTTGAACCGAGTGTCTTTTATTTTTTTTAGGAATAAATTTTATTTTTATTTTTATTTTTTTAGAGAAAAGAAACGACCCTTTGAGTTATGTGATACTTACTATTTGGGCCTAAATTTGAGTAGTACTTTCTTGTGAATGCTTGATTGCTAGTGAAATTGCAAACTTTTCGACATCTAGGTTCATGGTTGCGACTTTGTATATAGCTTATTTTATTTTGTAGTTTGTTATGATCCCGTCTCTCTTAGAAGTGGAACTAATCCATCTTGATTGATACTTGTGCCATGTGCATCTTAGTCTAGAACTTGCCCTACATGTTATTGAAGCGAAATAAAAAGTGTTGCTTTATTTAGGAGATGATAATTGACTTTATTTGATTTGTCTAGTAAATTTTTGCATTTTCAGATATTTTATCACTAGTTAGCCCTTTTGAGCCTATAGCCTTTTATTGGTAGCCATATTTTGCCCTTAACTATTTTGTGGAATCCCTAGTTTTTGCACCTTGCTTCCTTGAGCATTATAGCAGACTTATTCTAATTATCAATTATAAGAAAAAGGGATGATTGACTAATCAATAATAGCTACAAAGTGATTAAAAGCTCTCTTTGAAAGAATGTGATATGAAAAAAAAAGAAAAAAGAATGTGACATGAAAAAAAATAAAGAGTTACCTTGATGATGGCCCTGGTCCTTCCAAGGACATCGTGCACCTTAACACATGTAAAATGCGTAAGTTGAGGGTGGCTATTATGAAGGAAACCTATAAAAATTTAAAAAAAAAATGATTGAAATATTCTTGAGATGATGAGAATTACTTGTGAAATAATTGTTGAAGAGAGGGCTGAAAATAAAGAGAAGAAAATAATGGGTGATGAAGTCTAAAATTGCAAAGTGCTTAATGAAGTGTAAGTCACTATTATATAGTTTTCCTACCCGTCCCCTAACCTACATTACAACCCATTAAAGTCCTATTTGATTCTATTCAATCATGCTTAATTAGTGGAGATGTACATAATGGGCAAGCATATGGTTCTTTGCGCATACATGTGAATTTTCATTATGAGTGTGAGAGTGTTCTTTGATGCTAAGTCCTTAATTTATATTTAATCTTTTGATTTGAGTGTGTAAACTACTTCTTCCTGTGAGGGCACTTATTTCAGGATAGATAGGTGATTTTATTAACTTTCTTTGATGAGAGTAGGTGAGCAAACTTAAATTTGATGAGTTCAAAGTCCTTCCTTGAGGTTAGGAGGTTAGAGGTTTGTTGTTTATTTGGATGTCTTGCATAATGATTGAGAAGTATACCTGATGTTTTGAAATTGGTACATGGCCTAATTGTTTGATTTAACCAAAGTGATGACATTGCTAGTATGAATTTTTTTTGGGATGAGCTTCAATGTTTGCTCGAGGACGAACAAAAGTTCAAGTGTGGGTGTTGATGTGAGGCTAAAAGTACATATTTTTAATTATTATTTTCTCACATTTGTTATTTATATTTGTCCTTTTTGAGCATAAATTTTATCAATTGTGCTAAATTGTGTATTTTATTTGTAGGATTAAATTGGTGGAAAAATAAAAAAGTTTGGAGCTAAAACGAATAAAAGATTGAAGGTTCAAGAAAGAAATCAAGCAGACAGCTTAATGGATTAAATTTAATAAAATAATATATTTGTATATATGAGGAAAAAGGCTGCGAACAATTTGCAATTGAAATTGGGTATTACTGCTGTCACATGTCAGCAGCTGAGGGCTCATATTAGTATGAAAGGCGGTGAGCAACGTGAAATTCCAGAAATACGCGTACAGTGGAAAACCCAATTTAATTGGGTTTTGTTTTCCTAATTTTTCTTGAACTCAATTATTTTACTTAGGGTTTCTCTATCTATAAATAGGGGATGAAAAATTATTCTTAAAATGGAGGAAAGTGAAGAACCAAGATACAAGACACAATATAAATTTTTTTCTTGCTTAGGAACTTTGGAAGAGCCTCCCTAGAGGCCAGAGAATTGTGATTTATTCTTTCTTCTCCTTTATTATTTATTTGTATTCGTGATTAATATCAGATAGTCTAGCTATTGTTCTTAAGTTTTTATGATTAACACAAACATATTTATTTTAATAAATTTTGATTGTGTTTTTGAGATAATGAGTAGCTAACTTTCATAACTAGGGTTGTGGGAATCATAAGCGATTAACACAGTATGAATAATTACTAAGTAATTTGTGAATAGTGTTGAAGCATACATTGATAATTCTTTCGTCTAGAAGTCTTTTTAACGGTGGCCAACATTAAAACTCGTCTTGTTGCTACTTGCCGGACCAAGGAGGTAATCAACAAGAAAAGAATTATCAACAAGATTTAGTGTGATACTATCTAATAGTCTAGTGTCTATTGGTGCGAATTAATAACTAAGCCAAACATCGATTATGATGTCTAATATGAGGTAAAGGTAAGGGTTAGTAAATTATACACACGTAGCCGGACCAAGGTGCGGGGTGAAATTCTCTAGATGCCGGACCAAGAATTTAGAGATACCTAACTTATCACTTTGCATGTAATACACTAGAAAATGATTACTATTATTAGGATGACTACGTTATGAGCTTATGGGAACACATTCCTAGTTACTTTTAATAATCTGAATATAAATAAATACTTAGTTCAAAGCTATCTTTTTATTGTTTTTATTTTATTTCAATTTAAATCCCCCCATTTTTATATAACGACTATCGAGTTAAATATTTGCTATTGACAATATTCTTCAATATTTTCTGTGCGATCGACCCCGACTTATAGTTGGGTAAATATAATGCATACGATCGTTTATATTTCTTTTCAAGAAGTATATTTGAACGTTATCAAGAATGACGCCGCTGCCGAGGAATATGGCTTATAAATTGTCTTTAGTATTTATTTTGACTTGTAGTCCTTTTTTTGTTTTTTTTTAAATTTTAATTTACTTTTCTTCATTATATGTTTTACTCTTCTTGAGATGTCATCTTAAAAAGTATGTAGTGTTAAGTGTTCTTACAATTTTTGTACTTCTGATATTATAGATTCTTATAGGTTAATTTTTTCTCAACAAGATAAGTTGTATAGAGACATGGAAGATTTGTTAATACTTTGCTATAAATCAATATGTAAGCGTAGTGGTGAATATAAATTTAAATTTGATCTCTATTATTTAGATTGTGAGTTGAGTGCAAAGATTAAATCATATGACACCTAACAATTTAATATGTGTGAGGATGAAAAAATACTTATAAGTCAACTTGAAGAGCTAAAAGTTGAGGGCCAATTACTTTTATTGATGTTGTCATTGTTGAGAAGACTACACTAGAGTTATGTAATGAAGTAAATAATATTATTTTTAAAAACTCTAGTATGTGTAAATATGAGGGTGTAAATAATAATACAATTCATAAGTTAGGGCGCACTAGACCTCATTCCAATCATTTTTCCATATTATGTTTAGATGATGAGAAATTAATCGAGCCATCTGAGCCTATATAAGAATGTATGGAGGAGGAAAATTGTGCCTATATTCTTGAATTTATTGTTCCAATATCGGAGAATTAAATTCCTCACTTAGGATCCAAGAAGTGCATAATGCGATATCTATTGCTTGGGACCTTTATTTTTGTACCACCACCCCTTGAGCCTAAAAAAAAAATTGATGTAAAATTAGGGGTGCAATTCATATCTTCAAAGTGGAAGGAAAAATAGTAAAATTGATGGTGTCGTGCCGCGACTTTACATTAAGCGCTTATTGGGAGGCAGCCCAATTAGTAGTGTAACTTCTTATTTTATTTTATTAGTATTACTTTTTTTTCTTGTTTTTTGCAAATTAGGGGAAGTCTAAGGACCCAAAAAGAAAAGGAGCATGTTTAAGCTTAAGTGTGGGGTGATGACCCTTGATGAAAATTAAGAGAACATGCTACTAGTTAGGCCTAAAGGCCTCAGGGAGTTTTCTTAACCCTTGTTTTAAATTTTATTTAATGCTTTGGGGACATAGCATCTTTTCAAGTGTGGGGTGGAGGAATGAATTCTTAGTTTTTACCGTTTTATTGAGTCTTTTTTTTAGGATGGGTTCCTTGGCTTTTGTTTTCGGTTCTTTTCCTGAGGATAGTCCCTTTGAACCGAGTGTCTTTTATTTTTTTTAGGAATAAATTTTATTTATTATTTTTTTTTTTAGGGAAAAGAAATGATCCTTTTGAGTTATGTGATACTTACTATTTGGGCCTAAATTTGAGTAGTACTTTCTTGTGAATGCTTGATTGCTAGTGAAATTGCAAACTTTTCGACATCTAGGTTCATGGTTGTGACTTTGTATATAGCTTATTTTATTTTTTAGTTTGTTATGATCCTGTCTCTCTTAGAAGTGGAACTGATCCATCTTGATTGATACTTGTGCCATGTGTGGTGAGATTTTGTTTATTCCATGTTTTGCATCTTAGTCTAGAACTTGCCCTACATGTTATTGAAGCGAAATAAAAAGTGTTGCTTTGTTTAGGAGATGATAATAGGCTTTCTTTGATTTATCTAGTAAATTTTAGCCTTTTCAGATATTTTATCACTAGTTAGCCCTTTTGAGCCTATAGCCTTTTATTGGTAGCCATATTTTGCCTTTAACTATTTTGTTGAATCCCTAGTTTTTGCACCTTGCTTCCTTGAGCATCATAGCATACTTATTCTAATTATCAATTATGAGAAAAAGGGATGATTGACTAATCAATGATAGCTACAAAGTGATTAAAAGCCCTCTTTGAAAGAATGTGATATGAAAAAAAAAAAACTAAAGAATGTGAGAAAAAAAAGAGTTACATTGATGATGGCCCTGGTCCTTCCAAGAACATCGTGCACCTTAACACATGTAAAATGCGTAAGTTGAGGGTGACTGTTATGAAGGAAAACTAAAAAAATTAAAAAAATAAAAATGATTTTAACTTTCTTGAGATGATGAGAATTACTTGTGAAATAATTGTTGAAGAGAGGGTTGAAAATAAAGAGAAGAAAATAGTGGGTGATGAAGTCTAAAATTGCAAAGTGTTTAAGGAAGTGTAGGTCACTATAATATAGTTTTCCTACCCGTCCCCTAACCTACATTACAACCCGTTAAAGTCCTATTTGATTCTATTCAATCATGCTTAATTAGTGGAGATGTACATAATGGGCAAGCATATGGTTCTTTGCGCGTACATGTGAATTTTCATTGTGAGTGTGAGAGTGTTCTTTGATGCTAAGTCCTTAATATATATTCAATCTTTTGATTTGAGTGTGTGGACTACTTCTTCTTGTGAGGGCACTTATTTCATGATAGATAGGTGATTTTATAAACTTTCTTTGATGAGAGTAGGTGAGCAAGCTTAAATTTGATGAGTTCAAAGTCCTTCCTTGAGGTTAGAAGGTTAAAGGTTTGTTGTTTATTTGGATGTCTTGCATAATGATTGAGAAGTCTACTTGATGTTTTGAAATTGGTACATGGCCTAATTGTTTGTATTAACCAAAGTGATGACATTGCTAGTATGAATTTTTTTTGGGATGAGCTTCGATGTTTGCTCGAGGACGAACAAAAGTTTAAGTGTGGGTGTTGATGTGAGGCTAAAAATACATCTTTTTAATTATTATTTTCTCACATTTGTTATTTATATTTGTCCTTTTTGTGCATAAATTTTATGAATTGTGCTAAATTGTGTATTTTATTTGTAAGATTAAATTGGTGGAAAAATAAAGAAGTTTGGAGCTAAAACGAATAAAAGATTGAAGGTTCAAGAAAGAAATCAAGCAGACAGTTTAATGGATTAAATTTAATAAAATAATATATTTATATATATGAGGAAAAAGGTTGCGAACAATTTGCAATTGAAATTGGGTATTACTGCTGCCACTTGTCAGCAACTGGGGGCTCATATTAATATGAAAGGCGGCGAGCAAAGTGAAATTCCAGAAATACGCGTACAGTGGAAAACCCAATTTAATTGGATTTTGTTTTCCTAATTTTTCTTGAACTCAATTATTTTATTTAGGGTTTCTGTATCTATAAATAGGAGATCAAAATTTATTCTTAAAAGGAAGGAAAGTGAAGAACCAAGATACAAGACACAATATAAATTTTCTTCTAGCTTAGGAACTTTGGAAGAGCCGCCGTGGAGGCTAGATAATTGTGGTTTATTATTTCTTCTCCTTTATTATTTATTTGTATTCGTGATTAATAAAAGATAGTCTAGCTATTTTTCTTAACTTTTTATGATTAACACAAGCATATTTTTTGAATAAATTTTTATTGTGTTTTTGAGATAATGAGTAGCTAACTTTCATAACTAGGGTTGTGGGAATCATAAGCGATTAACAAAGTATGAATAATGACTAAGTAATTCGTGAATAGTGTTGAAGCATGCATTGATAATTCTTTCGTCTAGAAGTATTTTTAACGGTGGCCAATGTTAGAACTCGTCTTTCTATTGTTTCTATTTTTCATATCACATTCTTTCAAAGAGGGGTTTTAATCACTTTGTAGGTATCATTGATTAGTCGACCATCCCTTTTTCTCATAATTGATAATTAGAATAAGTCTGCTATAATGCTCAAGGAAGCAAGGTGCAAAAACTAGGTATTCAACAAAATAGTTAAGAGCAAAATATGGCTACAAATAAAAGGCTATAGGCTCAAAAGGGCTAACTATTGATAAAATATCTGAAAATGCAACAATTTACTAGACAAATCAAAGAAAGTCAATTATCATCTCCTAAACAAAGCAACACTTTTTATTTCGCTTTAATAACATGTAGGGCAAGTTCTAGACTAAGATACAAAACATGGAATAAACAAAATCTCACCACACATGGCACAAGTATCAATCAAGATGGATCAGTTCCACTTCTAAGAGAGACAGGATCATCACAAACTACAAAATAAAATAAGCTATATACAAAGTCGCAACCATAAACCTAGATGTCAAAAAGTTTGCAATTTCACTAGCAATCAAGCATTCACAAGAAAGTACTACTCAAATTTAGGCCCAAATAGTAAGTATCACATAACTCAAAAGGGCCGTTTCTTTTCTCTAAAAAAATAAAAATAAAAATAAAATTTATTCCTAAAAAAAATAAAAGACACTCGGTTCAAAGGGACTACCTTCAGGAAAAGAACCGAAAACAAAAGCCAAGGAACCCATCCTAAAAAAAAAGACTCAATAAAACGGTAAAAACTAAGAATTCATTCCTCCACCCCACACTTGAAAAGATGCTATGCCCCCAAAGCATTAAATAAAATTTAAAACAAGGGTTAGGAAAACTTTCTGAGGCCTTTAGGCCTAACTAGTAGCATGTTCTCTTAATTTTCATCAAAGGTCATCACCCCACACTTAAGCTCAAACATGCTCCTTTTCTTTTTGGGTCCTTAGACTTCCCTAATTTGCAAAAAATAAGAAAAAAAGTGATACTAATAAAATAAAATAAAAAGGTACACTACTAATTGTGTTGCCTCCCAATAAGCGCTTAATTTAACGTCGCGGCACGACACAATCAATTTTACTATTTTTCCTTCCACTTTGAAGATATGAATTGCACCCCTAATTTTACATCAATTTTTCTATTACGCTCAAGGGGTGGTGGTACAAAAATAAAGGTCCCAAGCAATATATATCGCTTTATGCATTTCTTGGATCCTAAGTGAGGAATGTAATTCTCCGATATTGTAACAATAAATTCAAGAATATAGACACAATTTTCCTCCTCCATACATTCTTCTATAGGCTCAGATGGCTCGATTAATTTCTCATCATCTAAACATAATGTGAAAAATGATTGGATTGAGGTCTAGTGCGTCCTAACTTATGAATTATATTATTATTTACACCCTCATATTTACACATACTAGAGTTTTTAAAAGTAATATTATCTACTTCATTACATAACTCTAGTGTACTCTTCTCAACAATGACAACATCAATAAAAGTATGATCAAGCAATTGGCCCTCAACTTTTAGCTCTTCAAGTTGACTTATACGTATTTTTTCATCCTCACACACATTAAATAGTTGGGTTTCATATGATTTAATCTTTGCTCCCAACTCACAATCTAAATAATAGCGATCAAATTCAAATTTATATTCACCACTGCGCTTACATATTAATTTATAGCAAAGTATTAACAAATCTTCCATGTCTCCATACAACTTATCTTGTTGAGAAAAAATTAACCTATAAGAATCCATAATGTCAGAAGTACAAAAATTGCAAGAACACTTAACACTACATACTTTTTAAGATGACATCTCAAGAAGAGTAAAACATATAATAAAGAAAAGTAAATTAAAACCAAAAAAAAAACAGAAAAAGGACTACAAGTCAAAATAAATACTAAAGGCAATTTCTAAGCCATATTCCTCGGTAGCAGCGCCATTCTTGATAACGTTCAAACATACTTCTTGAAAAGAAGTATAAACGATCGTATGTAATATATTTACCCAATTATGAGTCGGGGTCAATCCTACAGAGAATATGGAAGAATATTGTCAATAGCAAATATTTAACTCGATAGTCGTTATATAAAAATGGGGGGATTTAAATTAAAATAAAATAAAAAAATAAAAAGATAGTTTTGAACTAAGTATTTATTTATATTCAGATTATTAAAAGTAACTAGGAATGTGTTCCCATAAGCTCATAACGCAGTCATCCTAATAATAGTAATCATTTTCTAGTGTATTACATGCAAAGTGATAAGTTAGGTATCTCTAAATCCTTGGTCCGACATCTAGAGAATTTCACCCCGCACCTTGGTCCGGCTACGTGTGTATAATTTACTAACCCTTACCTTTACCTCATATTAGATATCATAATCGATGTTTGGCTTAGTTATTACTTCGCACCAATCGACACTAGACTATTAGATAGTATCACACTAAATCTATGTTGATAATTCTTTTCTTGTTGATTACCTCCTTGGTCCGGCAAGTAGCAACAAGGCGAGTTCTAACGTTGGCCACCGTTAAAAAGACTTCTAGACGAAAGAATTATCAATGCATGCTTCAACACTATTCATGAATTACTTAGTTATTATTCATACTTTGTTAATCGCTTATGGTTCCCACAACCCTAGTTATGAAAGTTAGCTACTCATTATCTCAAAAACACAACCAAATTTATTAAAATAAATATGCTTGTGTTAATCATAAAAAGTTAAGAACAATATCTAGACTATCTTTTATTAATCACGAATACAAATAAATAATAAAGGAGAAGAAAGAATAAACCACAATTCTCTGGCCTCCACGGCGGCTCTTCCAAAGTTCCTAAGCTAGAAGAAAATTTATGTTGTGTCTTGTATCTTGGTTCTTCACTTTCCTCCATTTTAAGAATAATTTTTCATCCCCTATTTATAGATAGAGAAACCTTAAATAAAATAATTGAGTTCAAGAAAAATTAGGAAACCAAAACCCAATTAAATTGGGTTTTCCACTGTACGTGTATTTCAAGAATTTCACGTTGCTCACCGCCTTTCATACTATTTTGAGCCCCCAGCTGCTGACACGTGGCAACAGTAGTACCCAATTTCAATTGCAAATCGTTCGTAGCCTTTTTCCTCATTTATACAAATATATAATTTTATTAAATTTAATCCATTAAGCTGTCTGCTTGATTTCTTTCTTGAACCTTCAATCTTTTATTCGTTTTAGCTCCAAACTTCTTTATTTTCCCACCAATTTAATCCTACAAATAAAATACACCATTTAGCACAATTCATAAAATTTATGCTAAAAAAGGACAAATATAAATAACAAATGTGAGAAAATAATGATTAAAAATATGTATTTTTAGCCTCACATCATGGAACATGATCATGTTCCACAAGTTTGAAATCTTCAAAAGCCATGAGGCTACTATATTCCTACTTGGGTCCAGGAGTTCTATGCGGAATATGGAAAGCTGCTACCGAAAGGGAGGAAGAAGGCCAGCTCGTTCAAGCTGATTGACCATGTAGTGGTGCGGGGCCAAAAAGTGAAATGTAGCAGCACTAACATCAATGAGGAGTTGGGTTGTACAGTGAACGTTATCCACCACCTAGTTGATCGGATCTAGAAGATGACTCTAGATGACTTGAAAGGTTGGTTGTCTTCGCTGATCTCAGATGTCACTCCACAGTGAATAGAAGCAGGGGTCCCGGTAGAGAAGAAGGACCTGAACGTGGCCACTTGGTACTGGTTTGGGTTTATTAGTAGAATAGTGATATAATCACAAAATAAGTCCATACTCAGGCATCCGAAGGCTGCTCTATTGGGCTATACAATGGATCCGGATAAACTAAATCTAAGCCTGATTATTGAGCCAGAGATGGTTATGAGGGCCAAGCAAAGCCAAACCTCTCTCCCATTCCCAGTCTTGATCACAGAGTTGTGTAGATGAGCTCGGGTGCCAGTGATTGAGAAGACGGATGTGGAAGTGAAACCCACTTCCTCTACTGACATCCAGAGGATAGATAACGAGTACAATAGAGACGAGGTGGAGAGGAGGAAAGCTCCTCCTCTGGATACTTCCCCGGTGGTTGATGCAGAGATGTTGCCGACAGAGGTAGTCATTCCTCCTCAAGACAGTGAGTCTATGGGTACCCCTAACACCTCCACTTCTTTTCCTTCTGGGTCTACTACTTCTCCTCTCGCTGCTGTTGCTTCTTCCCGTCCTCCGTTGACCCAGTCCATGCTATAGAAGATGGTCTACATGGACCAATCTTCTCCAGTAGAGGCTGCTGTCCTTAAGATGATTGAGAGGGCTGTTGCAACTTATCTAGCTCCGATCAAGGCCGAGTTGAGGGGGAACCAGGAGATGATCGACTCTCATGGATTTGCACTAAATTCCCTCATTGTGAGAGTTGAGGTTTGTGAGCAGGGAGAGGGTGCCTCCGCGAATGTGACGACCTTGAAGGCCGATATTGTTGGGATGCGGCGATATGACGATGAGCTTAAATCCACCGATCTTTCGATGCTATTTGGCACTGTAGACCTCCCTGAGGTTCCTAGCGCAGATGTACTGGCCAGTTCTGATATTCCTCAGGCTACTACGACCGGAGATGTTGCTAGGGATGATGTGGCCACTTAGTCAGAAGTAGAGACCGATGATGAGGCACTAGGTGTTCGTGAGGTAGTAGCTTATGATGATTTTGAGGACCTCGAGGGAGTCATTGTACACACAGTTGTAGATGCATCTTTGAGAGATACGTCGATGGTGGGCTCCAATAGAGCGAAAGATGTTATTGCGCCGGGCACTGATGCCCAGACTGAGGGAGTCACTGACATGCAAAGTTCACCTCAGGCCTAGCCTGACAGGAGGATTTTGACTCTTTCTTAGTTTTATAATTAATTTTTTTATTACTTTCTTTCTTTCGCATTTGAGGACAATTGCTTATTTTATTTGGTGCGGTGAGGTACTTGTATAAGTACCTCTTTGGGTTGTCTTTTGAATATTGTTGTTTTGTGTGTGTGATTTTTTGATCTTGTTGATATATAATGGTTTTTGATTCATATGTGTTGTGTTAATTTTGAGCAATTGGTTTTAATATTAATATTGGCTTTGCCACCTCTTGATGCGTGTAAATGTGGATGTTCTCTTGCAAATTTGAGTACCAGTTGTGATCAATACCGATGAATTTAATAATTCTCTTAATTGAATAATATGCGTGTGCGATTCTGATGAGGCAAACTTGAGTTGCATAAGTCATGTGTGAACTCTTAGAATCTCATTGTGACTGCTTGATTGTTGAAATGAATCTTGTGATGATTATTGCACGCTAGCTAAAATTTTAGAGTTTTATTTGATGATTGTGTTGAATGTCCTGTGTGGTGAGGCTGTCTTAAAATGTGTGTTTGATAATACCTATAACTTTCCCCGCTTTTCCAATCACTAATGTAGGCGAATGATAGAGATGATCTTAGGCACCATTTGTGGAGAGGGAACCATAATTGCCATTATACCTCTTTGTGACCACCTGGCGAGAGTGTGAACCTTGCTTAGCACCGTTTTAGCCTATCTTTTTATTTGGATGAACCTTGAATACTTTTGACCCCTTTCTGTCTCACTTAAAATCTTCATGAAACATTGGTTGTTGTGAACAGCCAATGTAGGCTAAAATCCTAAGTTGGGGGTGTGGTGAAAAGGGAGAAAAGTCAAGAAGTTTGAAAAATTCACTCTTGAAGGATCATGTTGAAAAGATGAAACCCCTTAATGTAAAAAATAAAGGGAGAGAAAAGTAAAAGAAGAAAAAGATCGAAAAAGAAAAGAAGTGTTGGAATAAAGTATATGCAATAACCAAAAGGAATGGGGTATCCAATGAATCGTGTTTAAAAAGACGCAGGGTGGATTGTGAACATTGAAAAGAATGAAAGAAAGGGAAAAGAATGAAATGCAGACCATGTTTCATGAAGGTAGTAGTCACTAAGAAAAAACGATCATACCTTTAATCTCAGCCCTGTTACAAGCCTTGAAAGACCTTTGTGATCTTGATTGAGCTTACTATCATGTTGATTAGAAAATACGGGCAAGCCTATGGGAAAAAATCATGCATGTGTTTATCTTTGAGAGAGCGAGAGTTGCTTTTGATTCCTACATTCTGAAAACTTGATGATCTTTGTGTGAGTATGGAATCATTCTTGTTGTTGTGAGGGAATTCACATACTTTTGTTGAGCTTGAACTTGCATTTGAAAATAGCATTGTGAACTTGAATTCTATTTGATGATGTCTAGTCATTGTTTGAAACTTGTGGTGCACATTTGAACATTGCATGGGTAGATTGAAACTCATTTGCATTCATGCTGAATCTTAAGTAGCACTGCTTGTAGACATCTCTGTTGAACTGATTGATCTTGAGTTTTACTTGAGGACAAACAAAAGTTGAAGTTGGGGGTGTTGATGAGACGGGGACTTCGACTCATTTGGGGCTTTATTTTCATAAGTTTTATTGTCCTCGATGCTCAATTTATGCTCTAAACTGTTGTTAAAGTGCTTATTTGAGGAATGAAGGAAAAAAAGCAAGACAAGGACATTATCGGGCAATAATAAGCGAAAGAACTGAAGATGTTGAAGAAGGGCAAGTCTAATGATCGCCAAGACCACTAGGGGAACCGCCGAATGGTCCTTCTGCTCGCCAAAAGTTCCAGCATGCCAGCCCTGGGAATTAACCAACTTGGCGATGGAAATGGCATTTCGGTGAACTGCCGAATGGATCGCCGGACAATAAACCCTGATCGCCTAAAGTTATAGAAGTTGAATGGTGAAGAGGCAAGTCAGGACGGTGATGAAGAGAGACACTTGACGCATCATCGACGATGCTCGACTAATTCTGCAGATTGGTCGAAAGGCTGAAAATTTGGAAGAGTTTAAATGTGATTTTTGAAAGAGTTTTGAGGGAGTCTTCTCGTTCCAAAAATTTAGACACATTATAACTCTGAGTTTTTTATCCAAACCTTGTTCCTAGTAGTTTTTTAGTTCAGTTTTGAATTGGGTTTTGATTTCTAGTTGATTCCAAGCATTGTGAAGAATTGAATTTTGTTACCCAGGTGATGGAGAATCTAGTTGGTAATACTTTCTTGCTTTTTATGATGTGTGGCTAAAACCCCCATTCTTTGGGGTGTTAGCTTATGGTGTTTTGATTTACTGATTTCAATGTTGATTTGAAGTTGGTTTGATTGATAGTTGTGTTTTAATCTATGAATTGTAGTTTCAAATGCAAGTCTAACTTAGTATTCTAGGCTTTCTTAACAAAGATGTTTTAGAATTAATACTATTGATACTATTGATGATTGTAGTGATTGGGTTATCATTGATTCAACTCGAGAGAGTGAATCTAAATTCGATCCTACCAATCTAGCTCGAGAGAGTAGATTAATTAAGGTCTTGGGCTGATTATAGTGTTATTCTTGTCGAGGTTCGAGAGAACTCGCCTGAATTATGTTAGTTGATCGAGAGATGGCTATAACAGTTAAAGCCTAGCCTACCCACTAATATTCAATGGCTCTTAGTAAATTATAATCACCCATTTAACGTAATTTGCAATTAATCGATCACATTCCGGAGAATCAATCTCAACTTGATTACTGCCCTGTTTTTGTAGTTGTTATTTTTTCACTCTAAACCCCCCATCTGACATTTGTTTTCAACCCTTGAAACTTACCTTAACTTGTTTTGATAATGTTTATTTCTACAAACGACTAGACAATTTTCTTTACTTCGTAACTGAATTCTATTTCACATCACTCCCTCTAGGATCGAACACAACTCTTCGTTGGGTTTATACTTGATTGCGACCGCCTAAACTTAGAATTGGATGAAGTGTAGTTGAGTGTTATCAGTCGACAAACGTGCAGGACGGACCGTCGGTCAAACCACAGTCTGTTAATCAGGGTCTGTAGGTCGGCAATTATTTTTAGGGGCAGTTGGGTCTTTTACTAATTAGTTTAGCCTAATATTATGTCGTTTTACCCATACCTAAAACCCCTATATAAGTGATTTTAACCCCAAAACTTACCCATTCAAGTCTTTCTGTTAAATTCATCAAGAGAAATTGGGTTCTTCCTCTCAAAAATATTTCTCTCTCTAGAACTTGAAGAAGGGTGGAAGCTAGTGCTCAAGGTCAAGTCTCCCTTCCTCAATCAATTGTGGGATTTGATAGCAAGGTAGGATAGTTTTTAATCCATGGAATCCTTGCATCCATGGAGCCCCTAAGTTCTCCTAATTGAAAAGTAGAATTCCCTGATTTGAGTTAGGATTTTCTTTTTAGTTGTGGGTCTTTGTGAATAATGATTCAATTGAGTGAATGATGCTTGATTATGCATTAATTGAGAGGATTCTATGCTTTTATGATGAATTTCTATGTACTCATGCCTAACCCATGTTTCCAAGTAGGAATTGATGTAAATTGGTTTTATGCTATGAAAGGAGAAATTATAGATTTAGATGTATTCTTATAGTATTTTTAAGGTACATTATGAATTGCTTTGAGATTGAAGCATATGTGATGATTTATGATAATAATAGCTTTGAGAGTGAAGCTTATGTGATTAATTGTTGATGGTTGAGGTGATTGTTATGGAAGGGATTTCCCCGCATGATTCCTTTATGTATGAATGTGAAAGGCTTTCTCATATTGAATGATTCTAGGTTGAAAGGATTTCTCACCTAACATGAATCTAAGTTAAAATACTATGAAATTGATGAGGCTAGAGGCAATTACCCATGACCTCTAAATGTGAATGGTATGAGGCGATTGTCCATACCCCTTAGCTTAGAATAAGAGGCGATTATTCTTATTCTATGGAGTTTAACAAGAGGTGACTACCCACATTCCTATGAATGTAAGTTAGACAAGAGGCGACTACCCATGATCCTAACCATGAATTGGACAAGAGGCAATTACCCATGATTCCAAAGTAAGAAGGATAAGAGGCCAGTAACCATGATCCTTTATATTACGGACAAGTGGCGACTACCCATGATCCTTTATAGTAAGGACAAGAGGAAAGTACCCATGATCCTTTGTAGTTAGTCAAGTGGCGATTCCCCATGTCTTTAAAAGTAAGCTATAAGATGTAAAATGTTATGATAGATGATTATCTTGGATTTAGTCAAGTGGCGATTCCCCATCCTTTGTTGCCCAAGTCTTGACTAAGGATGGATTGAGGTTACTTCAATAAGTACTCCTCACATGTTATGATGATCTATTATGTGCATTGATTATGCTTTATGACTTTTGTTGTCTAATGCTTATGTTTTATGTTATGTTTATGCAAGTTATCATATTTAGTACATTCTTGTACTAACACATACTCTTGCCAACATTTATTATCCAAATGTAGGGTCTGACGATCTCGATCTATAGTAGAGGCAAGGTTGAAGATTGGTGAGTCCTCATAGCATTCGAGGATTTGGTAACTGCTTTCCTTATGTTCTTTTGTGTTAGTTTTTGAACATTGTTGTATGGGCTGTGTCCCAAGATTTTATTGTACTACATGGTTTTTAAGACAAGTGTATTGGTCTTCCGCTTTTGAAATGAAAATTTGATTGTGTTGAAATGTTTTAATTTCTTGTGAATTTCTATTATTTTGACGATGAAAGCTAAGTGGCTTGAATGAAGCCTCTCGGGGTCTTGTACGCTATGCTACATCTAGGGGGTACCCATGGGTCGTGACAAATTTGGTAATCAGAGCACTAGGTTTAGAATTTTTCTAGGATGTCTCAAGAACCACGTCAAGTAGAGTCTTGTTCATAAGTGTGAAGCGCGTCACATTTATGAATGAGAGGCTACAAAATGCTTAAGAAACTTCACTTATTTCTTTACTCTAAGTCGTGCGACGGAGTTTGACTCTATAATGTTTCCCTCCTAATCCTTACCCGATGGTCTACATGATATGACTACTCGAAGAGCTTTTGCTAGACGGAATGAGGGAGAGAAGGCAAGTAAAGTAGCTCCCCCTCAGGCTTCTCAAGCTCCGGTTGACCCTTTGGTCTAGCAAGTGACTAATGCGGAGTTTAGGACTGTTTTACAAGTGTTGGCTCAAGTCGTGACAGCCCAAGCCAATAGGGAGGTTGTGGTCCCCGTGAATCCAAATGTGGGTACAACGAATCTAGAGTAAGAGACTTCACTATGATGAATCCTCCAGAATTCTATGGTTCTAAGGTTGAGGAAGATCCTCAAGAGTTCATTGATTAGGTTTACAAGGCTTTGGCTTTTATGGGAGTGACGCCAGAGGAAAAGGCGAAATTAGCCGCTTATTAACTTAAAGGTGTTTCTCAAATTTGGTTCAACTAATGGAAGGAAGCAAGGCCGAAAAATGTGGGTCCTCTTGATTGGGAAAAGTTAAAGTCTGCTTTCCTTGATAAGTTCTTTCACAACAGCTCCCTTGGGACACTTGCCCAACCCTTGGTTGAGTTACTATATTATCGACGATTGTAGACACTCATACCGTAGGATAGTTTCATTGGTCACGATAAGGATCATCTTCGTAGGGCTCAAACCTACCCTTCATCTAGTTCAAGTGGTTCGGTTTCGAATACTCCTAAGCAAAATAGGTTTTATGCACTTCAGACTCGTGGTCAACAAAATGGTTATTCCTATGTGGTTACCGGTATGTTGAAAGTTTCCCAACTTGATGTTTATGCTTTACTTGATCCCGGTGCTACCTTGTCTTTTGTGACGCCATATGTGGCTATGAGGTTTGGTGTTGTTCTTGATTTGTTGTTAGAACCTTTTTCTGTCTCTACTCATGTTGGTGATTCTATTGTGGCTAAGAGGGTTCTATAGAAAATGTCCCATCTCCTTGTCCCATAGAGTTACTCTTCTTGATTTGGTAGAGCTTGATATGCTAGATTTTTATGTTATCCTTGGTATGGATTGGTTGCACTCTTGTTATGTTTCTATTGATTGTAGACATGTGTAGTCAAGTTTTAGTTTCCGAATGAGCCTATCCTAGAGTTGAAAAGGGCAAATTATATGCCTAAGGGTCAGTTTGTTTCTTGTCTTCAAGCTACAAAGATGATTTCTAAGGGTTTCAAGTACCATCTAGTTAGGGTGAGGGATGTAGATTCCAAAACCCCTATTCTTGAGTCGGTCTTCGTTGTTAACGAGTTTCCAAAAGTCTTCCCAGATGATTTACCCGATATTCCTCCCAAAAGAGAAATAGACTTTGGTATTGACCTTCTCGCAGATACGCAACCTATTTCTATTCCTCCTTACTGTATGGCTCTGGCAGAACTAAAAGAGTTGAAATAACAATTGAAAGATTTTTTGGATAAGGGTATCATCCGACCAAGTATCTGTACATGGGGTGCTCTAGTTTTGTTTGTTAAAAAGAAGGATGGTTATATTCGTATGTGCATTGACTATCGCTAGTTGAACAATGTGACCATTAAGAATGTATCCTCTTCCAAGGATAGACGATTTGTTTGACCAACTTCAGGGAGCGAGTTACTTCTCTAAGATTGATCTTCGGTTGGGTTATCACAAATTGGGGGTGACAGAAGGTGATATTCCGAAGACGGCTTGTCAAACTCGGCATGGTCATTATGAGTTTTTGGTAATGTCATTTGGGTTGACTAATGCTTCGGCAGCATTTATGGATTTGATGAATAGAGTATTTAGACAATACCTTGACATGTTGTGATTGTGTTCATTGATGATATATTGATTTACTCAAGCAGTGAGGATGAGCACATTTGAGGATCGTGTTGCAAATTCTCAAGGACCAACAACTTTTTTGCAAAGTTTAGCAAATGTGAATTTTGGTTAAGGTTTGTGGCTTTTCTAGGTCACATTGTTTCAAGTAAGGGATTTGAGGTAGATCCTAAGAAGACAGATGCGGACAAGAGTTGGCCTAGACCTCTTTCCCTTTTGGATATTAGAAGTTTCTTGGGTTTAGTTGGTTACTACAGAAGGTTTGTTGAGGGGTTTTCTTTGATTGCCTCTCCTTTGACGACTTTGATTCAAAAGAAGGCTAAGTTCATATGGTTCGAAGAATATGAGAAGAGCTTTCAAAAATTGAAAGATAGACTTACTTCCGCTCCCGTGTTGACTTTACCGGAAGGGACGGATGGTTTTGTGGTTTATTGTGATGCCTTAAAAATTGGGCTAGGATGTGTGCTTATGAAAAATGGGAAAGTTATTGCTTATGCTTCAAGGCAACTTATGATTCATGAGAAGAATTATCTTGCCCATGACCTTGAACTACGGCAGTTGTTTTTGCCTTAAAGATTTGGAGGCACTATTTGTATGGTGTTCATGTCAATGTTTTCATCGACAATAAGAGTTTACAATATGTGTTTAGTCAGAAGGACCTAAATCTTTGCCAATGAAGGTGGCTTGAGTTATTGAAGGATTATGATATGAGTGTTCTCTATCACCTCAGTCAAGCGAATGTGGTGACGAATTCTCTTAGTCGACTATCTATGGGTAATGTTGGTCATATTGAAGAGGATAAGAAGGAATTGGTTCGAGATATTCATAGATTGGCCCGATTGGGTGTTCAAATAGTAGACTCTACCAAGGGTGGTGCAATGGTTCACAATCGTCCTTTGTGGCGGATGTGAAAGCCAAGCAAGGTCTGGATCCAATTTTGGTTGAATTGAGGGAAGCGGTGCTTAAAAGGGCCGTAGAGGCTTTCTCCAAGGGGGAGATGGAGTTCTTAGATATCAAGGTCATTTGTGTGTTCCTAATATGGATGAATTGAGGGAACATATTTGTCAGAAGCCCATAGTTCTCGATATTCTATTCTCCTGGGAGCCACCAAGATGTACTGTGACTTGCAGGAAATCTATTGGTGGAGTGGGATGAAGAAGGATATTGCAAAGTTTGTGGATAAATGTCCTAATTGTAAACAAGTGAAAGTTGAGCATTAGAAATCGAGAGGTTTGTCCCAAACCCATTCTTAGTAGTTATACCTATTTTGTGTACCCATTAGGCTAATGAGGGTTTGTCCAGGGTTTTACATAAACTTGTGTATAAAGTGTACTTTCTAGGCTTATGGGGTTCAGGTAGGTTTAGTTAGTTATACTTCTTTTCTGTTCTTAGTACAGTCGCCTGCATCTCTTTCAAATTCCACTATTTTTACTTTGTCTGTTATTTTATTCTAGCATTTCTTTTAATTTTCTTGCTTAATAGGCCTATGAAGCCTACTGCCTACTGAGTAACCATTTTTTGGTATTCATGCTACACTCTGCATCTATTTCACGATACATGTCCGAGCATCAATTATCAATGCAGAGATTCTAGCATGTTGCAGCTTCAATTTAGAGGTGAGGGTGAGCACATGGCTTCCTTGACTTACCTAACTCTATCTATATTTTGTTGTCTTGTCTATTTATTTTTGAGATAAGCCTTGTATTTTGGGTCCACTTTTGGGACTTGTACCTTTTTAGTTTAGTAGCTCTGTACTCGTGACTTCCACTTTCTACGAAGCATCTTTATATATATATATATATATATATATATATATATATATATATATATATATATTATTATTATTATTATTATTATTATTATTATTATTATTATTATTATTAAAAGTGGAAAGCATCAAAGTGCAAAGTTGGATTACCATTTTGCTCCTACACTAAATTAAAATGTTGTAAATTATTTATATTAATTAATTATTAACTACTAAGCCAGCACAAAAGTTAATTTTTTTATTCATTAGTTATGAGTTACAGCTTCTCCAATATTTTCAGTTTTCTAAGCATCAAGATATTTTCAGTTTTCTAAGCATCAAGATATTTTAAGTTTTCTAAGACGTATATTTAATTAAACTAAATTTAATTGAATGGTACAATAGATAGCATGAAATTTCTTTAGTAAGGAATATGAATAGCTAACTTCAGTAAATCTATATATATTGTAATCTATTATCATTTCTTTACTTTGTATCCTCTCTGTGTAGTTCTTGATATTTCTTGTATTTGTTTTCTTGAATATAAATCTTTTTCTTGATTTGTTTTTTCTAATTATTAATTCTTATTTATTTTTCTTCTGTTTCAAATTTTTACCTTACGATTTTGAATTCATCACTTCTCATTCATATCATCAGGTAGGTAATGGGTACGATGTTCGTTCTTACAAAAATGTAATGTAATCTGTAGGAATATTGTGATATGTATGACAGTTTTTTAGTAGTATAAATGATATAGACTTTAAATTTATATAAAATTAGTATTCCTTTGAGTGGATACTCTTTTTGAAGATGGACACCCAATATTTTAAAAAAAGATATTTTAAATATTTCAACCATTTATATCAAGTTCCTTATTCGTGAGTATAGATTGATTATATTAAATTCCATAATATGATTATATTTAAATAATTTAATTAACATTTTCCTGTCAAATTTACATATGAAATGACTCATAATCTTGAATCAAACAAAGAAAGTTGTACGTGCAATTGGATTTTTATATGTCAATAAAATTTTCTAATGTCACTAATTATTAACTATCTCTATCACAAATAAACACTATTTTTCAAGTGTATTCCATGAAATTGACAATGACACATTATCCACCTTAAAGAAACATATGTTGATCAATATTTGTACAACATGAAATAAGACTTTTATTCGGCAACAACTTCTTGATATGCACATGTCTATAAAATGGAGGAGGTTACAGTTTCTTACACAAGATACAAACATTAAGATGTGTGAAACACTTGCAAACATAATCAACGTTACTTATGTCACATATGAACTATTTGTTGTTGAAATATTAAAAAAATAAGGGAAGTGTTGTACCAAGTATAAGATATATTAGAACTATATAAGAAACATATCACATATACCAATTCAATTGATTGTGTATGACTACAAACAATTATACTTCTCTTTCAAAATTTAGTTACTCAATATTACTTGCAAGTTTAAGTAGCATCTATATCATTTTTTTTTGTACTAAATAACACAAGAAACACGTGCAACACACGTGCCTAGAGACTAGTGTATATATATATATATATAGTTTGCTTCTGCCTATTCCTCTATTTCTGCTATTTCATTGCCACTTACACTTTATTTCTACCCTTATAGTCGTTACTTGTTGTTCTGAGTTACGGATTGACTTACTTACTACTAGGTAAGACTAGGTTCCATCATGACTCGAGAGATCGGGTCGTGACACCTTATCTACATAAATTCCCAAAATTTAAGAATTGCATCTCAGTACTAGTCTTTGTGAATTTCCATTTTAAAAAATTGATTTAGAAAGTGTAAGAATCTAAACTCCACTCTTAGTCAGGTAGTCCATAGCATAAGTTGTGCATCAATTATTAAGTCCACATATGTTTTTAATTTATTCATTATAATTAGATGATATCTGTAAAGAAATCTAGAGACCGAATATATGTTATGATTTTGTGATATATGTAAAGAAACCCAAAAGGATAATATGATAAAGATTTAAGGAAACAGAATATGAAAAGGAGAATAAGAAAATAAACAGGTTCTCAACACTATATGAAAAGATAATCTAAAAAACTATGTACATATTTAATAGGTTGTTTTTACGTCAAAGTTTCCCATCTTGTGAAAGCAGGGAATATTATCGTCAAACTCTGTAGTTGTGTATAGTTCAACTTATATATGTTTAATCACCTAGCAATGGCTTGACACCCAATTTTTTAAAAATCAAAACCAGAAGGGCCATGTTGGAGAAATGTGGTCCCAAAATTATAATTGCTATATGTTGCCACGTTATTCGGACATCTGACCGAGTCCGATTTTACCCCATACAGTCTATTATTCATCGAAAAATTAGTGATATTAAAATTTTGTGCAAAAGTAAATGTAATTAATTAATTTATCCAACACATCTTGACGTATTTGGACAATATATTTTTGTTAAAGTTGAAGAAAAAACTGCTGCAAATTGAAGTTCGATAAGAATTAGTCGGATCATGTTTAAACATGATTTTTACCTGGAAAAAAAGGTTAAGAATTTGTAAGTAAAATTATTTGCACTTGAAGTTCTCATCAAACAATTTTTAATTGTACTTTTGTATTTGCAAATTTTATAAAAACTTGTTTCAAAAGTACTGATTGGGAGAGAGGCGAGTGTGATAGGGCAGAATGAGTGAGATAGTCATGTATGCTAGATACATGTGAATCACACTAGATACACACTAAGATACATTTATCTGGTGTGATTCACATGTAAGCCAGATACGTAGGAGAGTGGCAAGTGAGATGAGAGAAATGTGCGGGAGTTGACTGAGATTTTTCTATGTATCCCAGATACATTCGAATCCACTTGGATGCAGAGTATCTAGAATAAATTACACATAATTTGGGCCTCATATATCCCGAGATACATGTATCTCGATGTATCTTGACACACCAAAATCTAGTAAGATTTATAAAATCTATGTAATTAACTTCTGAACTTATGGGATTTCTATAAGTTCCCCCATTAAGTTATGATCCAAATATATCCCCAACATATTTCAGCCCGAGTAACTTTTAAAGATAACATGAAAAGATAAATTTTGAAAAACTTGCTCAAGAAATTACCCTTAAAACCAAAATCCCCAAAAATGGCGATGAGCAAAAAGTTGCCTGATGAAATGATAGAAGAGATACTCTCCCGGATGCCTATAAAATCGGTAGGTCAATTCCGTTGCATTTCCAAGCAGTGGTGCTCTTTTCTTTCAGACTCGAAATTCATAAAAGCTTACCTCAATTATAAATCCAACAGACATGAAAAATTTAAGCTTATTCTTATCTCTGATGTTTCTCAATCTCTTCACTCTCTTCATATTAACCCTAACCCCCAAAATGAAATTGATGCAATTTCAACCGAGGTTAGTTTTCAGGGAAAATGGAAGAAAATTGATGGTTCATGTAATGGCTTGGTATTGGTGTTGAATGAGAAAGATGTTGCATTTTTAATCAACCCCACAACCTTAGAATACCGTAGAATTCCAAACTCTCCTCTAGCTCTTCCAAAGCATGGTACCTCTACCGCGTATGCTCTTGGGTATGATTTTGCTAGTGATGATTATATGGTTATTAATTTTTCTTGTTATAGAGGTGTACTTGAAGGTGACCTTTTCTGTACATTTGTGGATGTCTACTCCGCGAGAATGGGTTTTTGGAGGAGACTTGAGAGTATATCTCATAATGGTGCAATTCCTATTCACGGTTTTGGGGTTTTCCTAAATGGGGCATTGCATTGGCTGGCTTGTAAATATTATTGTTCTCCATCTGTAATTGTTGTTGTTAATCTAACTGATGAGAAATTATTCGAGGTGCCTATACCTACCATTACTACTACTTCTTTTTTGCGCTTTTATGGAATTGTGGCTCTTAAAGGGTGTCTTTGTGTATTGGGTAATAGAATAAGTGAAAATGAAATTGATGTTTGGATGATGAGAAATTATGGGGTTGTGGAGTCGTGGACCAAATTTAGTGTTGTAAAAAACACTTCCCCTTTTTGTCCCACACCCGTGTGTTTAATGAGTGATGATGACATCATATTAGCTGCGCCTGGGAAAGCGAAGTTTATTATCTACAATAAGAAAAAGGAACAAGAGAGAGATGAATGTTGATGGAAAAACTTCTAAGTTTATAAGAATTAGAACTTTCATGGAGATTCTTGTCTCTCCTATGATTGGCAGGGAAACTGAGGGTAGTGACTATATCGCTTGATACAGTATTATGAGATGATGTCGTACTCAGTTATTTATTTCTTATTCATTTTGCATCGTATTTATTTGTTCCTTGTATTTGGTTCAATAGGAACCATAGAGTTTTATGAATGGTTTTTTTCCTCGTCGAGTTATATAAATAATAGTTTTCTTGTCCTATAGAGTTTTGTGATTGTAATTCTTCTACCCTGTTTCTTGATGTTTTGACTCTTCTTTGAATCATGAGTTAATCTCACAATGGACTGCCGTAATTATCTAATTTGTCAAAACACTGAAATAACATTCTACTTGCTTGATTGTGTAATTCTCAAGGCGTATTGCTACAGATATGAATATCAATGTTGGCTGGCATTATCTATCTATTGTTTTCTAAAAGTGGGAAGATTCAAATTCAAATGTTCAAAAACCATATTAACTATTCTTAATTAATGCACAAAATGTAAAAACAATTATCACAATATTTTGTTTGTTGAGTTTCTTTCCCTTCCTCGAATATGAAATGAACGACAATATGTTACTATGTATTTTGTTTTTTGTTGTAATTTAATGCACTATGTATGAGTTGTGAATGATCTGCCTTTTCATTTTTTGAATTAATTGATAAGTACCTTGAAGTGTTTATATTATTTCCATATATATATATCACACATAAGTGATTACTCAGCTGCAATTCTGATCAATTTGCTAAGTTCTGTTTTTATTTCCCCAACTATTCTTCAGTTCTAGAAGAAAAAACCTAGACTTTGTGCGGCTTCTCTGATTACTCCAAAACCTGCATCTTGCTGACAATAACGTTATATATGATCCAGTTTGTCTCTTAGCTAATCTAAAATGTTTGTGCTGAAATTCTACACTTTTAGCCAAATATGTTGCTTAGTTTTCATACTTATTCTTCTAAAGCTGCTATAGCCACGTATAGCCTACAGGGATTGCATACGCATCTATATGTTAAAGTGTAATGCCACATAATACCATTTGACACATGTTTTGTGCCTTGCTCAGGGATATACATTTGCTTCTATGGATAGTGTCAAACAACATGAATTGATCACAGAGGCCTTGATCTCAATATATTTTACTTCTTAATCTTTTATTTTACGGATACTATTTCAGATTACTATAATAGAAGGAGAGTTGTGGAAGTAAACTTGCATTTTGATTTTGTATACTGTCAGGAGAAAGGGCTTTTAAACATATTTGTAACTTTGTAATGTTTTAACGTATTGTGCTTAGTTATTTGTTTTTCTGGCTTGAAAAATGGTACACATTCCCTATTTCATAGATAGTACACAGTCCACGCTTTCTTACAAACTGATCCTACCTAAACCTTTTTCAGCCAAATGAGCCTGATTGTAAGAAGCTTCCATATAATTACAACTTCTAATCATAGACACTAACAATTTGTGCTACATATCCCTGTAACTTGCATTGAATATATTACACATTATCTTGTTTATTATGCTACACCTAGTTACATGTAGTGTTGTCAAAGGCTCGCTTTAAGAATGCTTAATCTGTAAAGCGACGCTCAAAATGTGATGAGCGCTTCACCTCACTTAATGTGCACATTAGTGTCGTCATCAAGGTTCTAATGCATATATATATTCCCTTGTCAATGATCCTATTTTGAATAGGCAATATTAAACAATTAATATTTCACTTTCCTGTAATTCTTTTTTAATTTTTTTATTCAAATATTTTTCATTCATTCTTGATAGCACTCAACCAATTTCGGAAATATTTCTTGGTGAACACCAATTAAATCCATTTTTTCAGAATTGGGTTCTCCTTCTACAGTTCATCTCTTAGTCTCTAATAATAGTTTAGGTTTTGATAGCTCTTGCAGTTGTCGTAGTTTATTGTGTCAAGCTTGTGTAAAGAGTTAAATTGATAATTTTCCTTTCTCACTGTTTGATATTATGCGCTTGTGGTCCATTAGATTTGATTTGTCATGATATTTGGGGTCCAGCCTTGGAAATCTCAAGTAATGGTTTTCGTTATTATTTTATATTTTTTTATATCACTTTAGCAAACACTCTTGGATATATATTATTGAGAATAAATCTAATGTTCTTGATATTTTTCATTTATTTCATTTATTAGCTAAGAAAATTCTTCAGCTGTTCCATTAAACGATTTCAAGCATATTGGGGAGGTGGTTTAAAGCCTTGACTTCCTATGTGCACACACATGGAGTCACACAACGTGTTTCCTATCCATGACCACCTTAACAAAATGGGTGTGCAAAAAGAAAACATAGGCATGTCACTAAAACTGGTTGTGCACTGTTTCTTAACTCACATGTCAGTTCTAATTTTTGGACAAATGCATTTGAAACGGCTATTTTTCCAATTAATCTCTGTCCACTCCTCCATTAAATCATCAAATTCCATGTGAAATTTTACTTGGTGAAAAGCATGGTTATAATCGACTACGTATTTTTGGTTCCTTGTGCTACCATTGGCTTCATCCTCGTTCCACTCACTGTGACTTTCTTGGTTGTACTTGCACTCAGAAAGGCTATAAGTATTATTATCGTTCCCCTAACAAATTTTTTTGTTTCATGTCATGTGTTATTTGATGAATAAGTGTTCCATTTTCAAGAAGTCGATGGTGTGTGCGCTGCATCCACTAAGCCTGACACAAACCTATTTCTTGATGTAACTACTCCTCATATGGGTTTAACTACACCCATGCATCCACCTATGTCACACCCTCAACTACCATTAAGGTAAGAATCAACCTCAAGTCATCCACCATCCTTTCTGCACTTTTCTCTTCCATCATCACATGCTTCTCTTGTTTCACTTGGTACTTTCTAACATGCTACACAAGTTCAATACCTTTGCATTTTGGTTGTAAATGAATTTTCAAGACGAAGAAAAATCCAGATGGCTCCATTGAATGATATAAGTCTAGATTATTTGCCAAGGGTTTCCATTAATACCCTGTAATTGTCTTTGATGATACTCTTAGTCTTGTTGTCAGACCTACAACTATTCGAGTATTGATTTCTAATGTCATGTCACAAGGATGGATTGTTAATCAACTTGATATATTTAGTGTGTTCTTGCATGGAAAGCTATATGAGGATGTATACATGGTTCAATCGCTACGTTTTGTTGACCCTAATCACCGTAATTATATATGCAAGCTAGAGAGGTCTATTTATGTCTTTAAATAGACTATTCGATTATGCATAAAAAATGTTTGGTTGATACCTTGTATGAGCTTTGTTTCCAAGGCTCTAAAACAGATTCCTCACTCTTTGTTAGATTCACAGGTGTAGAAAATCTATTTTGTTTTATCTGTGTTGATGACATTATAGTCTTGGGCATGTCTATACATCTAGTTTCATCATTTCTTCAACACTTCAAAATTCCCTTCTCCTTGCGCAACTTGGGCAAGATTAATTACTCTTTGGGTATTGAAGTTACATAGAGATATAATTGATTGTTGTTACACCGGTTTAAATATACACATGATCTCTTGGAATATAGTAACATCAACTTGCAATGATATTTCTACTCCCCAGTGCCGGAGTAACAAGTAGCACCCCAGTGAAAATACTCAATTTCTTTATGAAAGCCTTTATCAAAGCTTTGTCGGCAGCTTACAATATCTCACTTTCTCTAGACTTGATATCTCTTTCGCCGTTAATTATGTTTGTTGGTTCATGCATAGTCCGATAGATAAATATTGGGCAGCAGTTAAGCGTATCTTGTAACATATAAAATCAACTTCTTCTCATAGTATTTTCTTTTCAAACCATAAGTCTCACCAATTACAAGGATATTGTGATGCCAATTTGGGAGGAAGTATAGATGATCAGAATTGTGCTATTGGTTTTGAAATTTTCTTATGTTCAGTGCTTGTTTCTTTGTGTTCTCGCAAACAACAATCTCTCTCGCTTTTTAATACTGAGGCCGAATATCTCTCTCTTGCTGCTTCCACCAATAAACTTCAATGGATTAGTCTATTGTTGAAAAAAATCGGTCTTTCTTCTTGTTTTATGTGTTTCTTGTGGTGTCATAATTTTAGCGAGACCTATCTTACCGCTTACCCAGTGTTTCACTCTTGCACCAAACATATGTAGATTTTAACTTTATTCGACATCTCTTCCTAGAAAAGGAACTTTGGGTTTAGTGTATTTTGATTCATGACCAGCTTGCAGATATTCTTACAATATGATTAATGACTGTAATATTGGGCTTTACTTACAGAAAATACTGACTTAAAGAAGCTACAACTGGTTAGGCGATTGTTGGCTCATATGAATCCACATGGAGCAAGGGACTAGATCATTAACTGAGAACAACTTAAAACAAAAACAAAACAATCTACATAGCAGAAAGTAAAGGAATGAAAGATGTTAACGTAAAAATCATCTTACTAAAGGAAGGAAAAATCATGACCTACCAAGTACGATTTCACCAATATTTTCACTAAACACGAGCCATATTTCAAATTACCAACTCATGCAATGTAGGAATTAAACTCCTAATCCCTCCCCCTGTAATCTATTGCTAACACTAGCCAACAACTCGAATCTAAAAGATAAGAGAAGACACAATACCTACACAAGCTTCATAGAGAATAGTAGATTTACAATATTAGCACAAAAAAAGACTCAAAAACAAGGAATGAAAAAAAAACTTCAATGATAAGAGCAGGTCCCTTGTGGTCTAGGTCTGCTTGATAAGAGAGCTAAGACAATGTATGCTTGAGACGAGCAATATTCTTCAATGTTCCAAAATCTAGGTTTTGATCTTTCTCTATTATTCTTATCAATGAGATAGGGACAAAGGGAAAAACCGTAACCTCTTCTTCTTAGTCGAGGTGTACAAGGATATTATTTTCCTGCTGTCACTCTGTCATACTGCTCTAGCACACTTCATAGACAAGGTGCACTAGATAATATGGTTGTTGACATTGGCAAAAAAACGTTATAGGTACTATGTCCCTTCATCAAGTTTTTCAATCATCAAAATCATCTCTTCAACATTATAACATTTTCACCAGTTTTGATGATCATGTCAAACTATGCAATCATTTCAGCCACATCGTAACTAGACAAACACTTTCAACGTGACTTCCCTATGTCAGATAGATCCAGTTGGCTATCAGTAATTCCCATGTCTCCAATATCCCTGTCTCTAATAATTTCTCCCTTTTGGAATCATAAAAAGGAATGAATAATAAACCAAGCATAAGTGCAATAGCGCAACGCTAATTAGCGATCCTTTTCACCATCCCGCTCATTCTAGATACTGCCACAATCACACCATTCCCTATCACGGCCTCTCCAAGCTTCATCACGATCTCTATTCCAACCTTGGTTCCCACCCGGCCTTGGATAGTTCGGACAAAACCCTCCTCCTTGATTTGCCAGAAAATGCACTTCCTTATTATACAAAGCCTCAAAGTGTGGATCATTGGGGTTCACCCCGCTAACTCCAACCGCATTCACAGCTTTAGAACCACTACCAATGACATGTTTTGATAGAAAATTCATTTGGGTCATTATTTTGGCCATGTTTTGATCTTGTTCTTGGTACTTTTCAATTTGCTCTTTCGTCATCCTAAAATTCAAAGGAGACACTTGATCTTCCCTAGTGTACCAAGCACGGTTGATCTTAGTCATTCCATCAAGGAGAGTAGATGTGATTTCAAAAGGTTGCTGCATAATTCCTCCTTGGACAAGTTGATCAGCCACACCTTTGTTGACTGAATCTAGACTCTGATAGAAAAGTTGTAACAACACGTTGTTCGGGAGTCAATGAGTTGGACATTGAAGTAGCAACTTCTGGAACCGTAACCACGTTTCGTGAATTGGTTCACCATCCAATCTTTCGAAGCCCTGAATATTATCTCTCAATGTCATCAACCTCGAAGGAGGGAAGCCCTGAATATTACCTATCAATAATCACCTTCTTGTCTTGTCTCTACAACCTCAGACTTCTGTAACTTTGGGCGATCAAGATCGAGGTGTCGATCCATTCGGCAGTCCGCCGAATGTCCATTTTCATTGCCAAGTTGGCTTGTTCCCCAGGGCTGACATGCTGGAACTTTAGGAGAGTTAAAGAGCCACTCGGCGGTTCGTCGAAGTGTCTTGGCGATCACTAGGATTGCCTTTCTTCCACTTCTTCAGCCTTTTCGCTCCTTTTTGCCCAGTAATGTCCTTGCTTTGTTCTTTTGCCTTCTTTACTGCGAATCAAAATTTTAACATCAGTATAGAGCATAAATTAGGCATTGAGGACAATAAAAACATGAAAACAAAGCCCTAAATGAGTCCAAATCTAAGACTCATCAAGACCCCCAACTTAAAATTTTGCTTGTCCTCAAGTAAAACTCAAGATCAATCAGTTCAACAAGGATATCTACAAAAAGTGCTACTCAAGACTCAACATGAATGCACACAAGAGGGTCAAACTACTCATTCAATATTCAATTGTGCACTCTAATTCTCAAACTGTGACTAACCACTATCAAATAGACTCAAGATCTCAATGCTCGCTTCAAATGCAAGTTTAAGCTCAACAAGAGTATTTGAATTCCCTCACAACAAAAAATGATTCCATCTTCATACAAAGATCAACAATTTTTTTAGAATGTAGGAATCACAAACAACTCTCACCCTCTGAAAAGAAGACAGATGCAAGATCTTTCTCATAGGCTTGCCCTTATTTTCCAATCAACACAATGTTAAACTCAATCAAGATCCCAAAGGTGTTTCAAGGTTCATATCGGGGATGAGGGTTAAGGTATGGTCATTTAGGCTTAGTGACTAGTACCTTCATGCAATATGGCCTGCACTTCGCTCTTTCACCTTTTCTATCACACTTTCGATTCTCATTATTTCAATCAAACCTCATTGGATACCCCATTTCATTTTCTCATTGCTCACACTTTATTTCAACCATTTTTTCTCTTTTTTCTCTTTTCCTTTCTCTTTTCTTTTTCAATCTTTTTCTTCTTTTCATTTCTCTTTCTTCTTTTTTACATGGAGGGGTTCCATCTTTTTCAACAAGATCATTCAAGGGTGGATTTCTCAAGTTTCTTGATTTTCCTCCTTTTTCACCACATCCCCAACTTAGACTTTTGTCATAAGTTGGCTATTCAACGCAACCAATGCTCCATGAAGATTATAGGTGGGATGGAAATGGTTATTTATGTTCAAGGTGCAGCCAAAGAAATGGATAGGCACAAATGGTGCCAAACTAGGTTCACACTCTCACAAGGTGGTCACAAAGACGTATAAAGGAAAAATTGGCTCACTCTCCACAAATTGCCTTAGATCATCTCTATCATTCGCTCACATTAGTCAATTGGACCAACGGGGGTAAGTTCTAGGTATTATCAAGCATGCATTTTAAGGCAACTTCACCACACACGACATTTAACACAATCATCAAGCAAGACTATACCATTTTTTCTAGTGTGCAACGATCATCACAAGAGTTTCATTCAACAACTGGCATAGTCACAATGAGATGCTACGAGTTCACATATGACTTATGCAACTCAATTCACCTTTTCGGATTTGCACACACATGTCGTTCAGACAAGATCATTATTCAAGTCATCGTACCGATCACAATCCACACTCAAAAATACAGGGGAACAACCACATTCACACACATTAAGAGGTGGCAAATTTTTAAAACGGGTCAAAACTAAATTCACATTAAAACAATGGATGGCAGCCACAATTAGATTTAAGGACAACAGATCAAAAACATACATATATATCAACACAAGATCATAATCAATCATTCACAAAACAAAAACACCAAATATTCACAAAACAACCAAAAAGAGGTAGGTATGGAAATACCTCACCACACCAAACTAATCTAGCAATTGTCCTCAAATGCGTAAAAATAGTAAAATAGTCTGAAAAAATAGAAGTCAAAAGGGTCATCCTGTTAGGCTAAGCCTGGGTGAAGTCTGCATGGCAGTGACTCTATCTGTCGGGGCATCACTGCCCGGCTCATCAGCATCCTTGGCTCCACCGGAGTCCACCATCGACGTCTCTCTGAGTGATACCTCAACCGCTGTCTGAAAAATGGACACTCAAGGTTCTTCAGATCATCATACACAGCCGCATCACGGACACCCAACTCCTCCTCATCAGTCTTAGCCTCAGACTCAGCAGATGCATCCTCTCAATCAACATCTCCGGTCATGGTAACTGGAGGAACCTCTAAACTGCCAAGGACATCTGCACTCGGGACCTCGGGGGATCTCTATCGTACCAAAGAGCATAGATAAGTCTGAGGACTTCAGCTGGTCCACGTCCTTCCTCAGCCCAACAATAGCGACCTTCAAGGCCGTCACAGCAACAAAATCACCCCGGCCCCTACTAACAAGCCTCTACCTTTATAATAAGGGCATCCCAATGCAAGCCTGTAGACTTCAATCAACTCTCTATGCTCTCTCATCTCAGCCCTAATCTGAGCCAAGGCAGCAACAATCACCTATTCTATCAGCCTAGGCACAACGACATCTACCAGAGAGGCACACACATCAATGAAATGAGCCAGATGACCCATCTTGTACACATGGCTTAAGTTATAAGGGATCGAGATGAAGCAACAACACTAGTAGGAGGAGGGGGGTAAAATAGATGGACCAGGAGAAGGAGAAGGACCGGAGGTACCTATAAGCTCACTAGCCTAAGGAGTAAGTATTGCCTCAGTCGTCTATGTATCAACATCAACTACCGAGACGTATCCACCGGTGCAACTCTTGTTCGATGGACCTCATCCCTCATGTACTCGGTCTTAATCCGTCGGATGTCAGTAGAAGAGGTAGGGGTCACCTCCACATCCATCTTCTCGTTCATAAGGACACGGGCCCACCGGCATAGCTCGGTGATCAATATCAGAAAGGGAAAAGAGGTCTGACTCTACTTGGCCCTCATGGCCATCTCTTGCTCAATGAGCAGACCCAAGTTAAGTTCTCCCGATTCATGATATAGCTCAAACATGCTGCCTTCAGATGTCAGAGGATCGACTCGTTCTGCGAAGGCATAATGGTGCTGCTAATAAACCCGAACCAGTATCTAATAGCCACGTTCAGGTACTTCTTCTCAATCGGCACACCGACCTCAATTCATCTCGGGTTCACATTGGAGATCAGAGGTGCTAGCCAACCTTCAAATCATCGAGGATCTTCTTTTGGACTTTGTCAACATAATAGTGCATGAAGTTCCGTGAACATCCGAGTATCACATTAATATCTAAGCTACTACACTTCATTTTTCGGCCTTGCACCATCACATTTTTTACCGATTTAAACATGCTGACCTTCTTTTTTCCCTTTTGTTACCAGCTCCCCATATGCTGAGTAGAACTCCCCGACCCAAGTGGGAATTTTAGGGATTCAGGGCTTCGTGAATATTTCAAACTGGTGGAATTTCAAAGTGCTCCACACTTCTAGGTATCGGTCTACCAAGCCATCTATAGACAACCGCTTTTCCTCTAGAATGGACCTTAAACTGTCGGCCTTTAATCTGTTTACTGACCGGGGTGGAGGAACCTGAGTGGGAGAAGGAGCCTGCACGACTGTCTGAACTGGAGGTGGAGGAGGCGTCGGAGGCACCAAGATCCGAGATGTATTATTTATTGCTTTGGAGTATAGCTCTACTCTCCTAGTCTGTAGGAGTTGGTCATCTTCCGGCTCAGAAATGGATGCCGAAGTACTGTGCTTAGATTGGCCCTCACTCTCAGAGGTTGTGAGGTGCATGGCATAGATGTCCTCACTATCTAAACTCTCAACTGGGGTGCCCACCACATGCCCTTTTCCTTTTCCTTTTACCCCAGTCGGAAGAAGTTTTGCCAGTGCGTTTCGGGAGGCTGCAATGTCCTCATCTATCACAATACCTCTTGCTCGCTTTTGGGGTAGTTGATTTCTGCCAGCAATCTTTGTTCTAGCCATTTCTGCAAAACAAAACTACACACATTAGATGCAATTCAAACATAAAAACTCAAAGTTATAAAACTATGCAGAAAAACTCGCCTAACCGTTTGGTGGGTCGCTGAACCCAATCGGCGAGCCAAGTCATGCTTGCCGAAAGTTCCTGAATAAAATCATTCTAATGTAAGCACAAGTCAGGGAATTTCAAGGCCTTTCGGCGGATCGCCGACACCATTCGGCAAACTAGAACTAGTTCGCCGAAAGTTACAAAATAATTTCAGGGATTCGGGGCGCAAAAGGGCGATCAGAAGAGACATTCGACGAGTCCCTGAGTTAATTCGATGAGCTCAGGCGTATCGTCAAAAGTTACAGAACTTAGACCTCAATCACAGAGAATTAAAAGGCAATCAAAGGGTCTTTAGATGAACCGATGAACCACTTGGTGAGCTCGACCCATCTCGCCGAATAGTCCAACCTGCCAAATCTTCACCCCGACCTTCAAAATCTAACCTGCATCTCATGAAAATAAAATAAAACCATTATTTTACCCAATTAGGCTTAGACCCATACTACCCATGTCCTCGGGATACTCAGACTTCCCCCGATTTCGCCAAAATTGGCCAATTGAGGTCTTTTGCCCTTAAGAATGACGTCAACCGCTCTATCATTTGGCAAAATCCGACAATCGACACAATTCAGAGTTACTCAGACTTCACCAAAACTAGACCCAAAATGAATTCAACACAACCCACACAAGGATTTCATGATTTAAGGCCTATTAACATCATTCGACATGAAATACAGACATGCATCAACAACAAACTTTCATTAAGTTACAGTTATACAATGAGAACAACTACACAATGATCATACAATCAGTTTATTAAAATCTAAAGACAGGGTTCGGATAACCAACCTAAGACGCTGAGAAGATTTGTAAAGCTAGGCTAGCAACGTGTCCAATAATCCACCCCGAGTTAACCATCCTAAATAAAAAAAATTAACTAGTACAAAAGTAAGGAAATGTGCGGTTGTGAATGTTTGGAAGTTGAAAAGTATGAACTGAGGGAGATTTTGAATTTAAAAATGGTTTGGCCCTTTTGACTCTTCAGATCGCGCGCCATCGGTGATCATCACTTACGTCACTGACCGACTCGGCGATGCTCCAAATGGTACTTTAGCGCACCGAGTTTTACAAAACCTCCAGCAAAATAGGTGGTTCAAACGGCGATCCAAGTCGGGCTCACCGACTGGATATTTGGCTCGTCTACTGCTCTATTTCCCAAAATTTCAAAAATTTTCAGCTTGCACATTCAAAACTCGTTATTCAAAAGCAATATTAAAGACATCAAAAATTTGGGTTGCCTCCCAAGAAGCACCTTATTTAACCTCGTGGCACGACAAAAGATACCCATTCAAGGTTCATTCTTGGGATGGCCAATGTGTCACCCAACAACCCTCCTTTTGGCCTTGGATTCAAATGAGTCGAGATTTGACCCATTTGGTTCTCCAACTGTTTTAATGGATTGCCGAGTGAGAAGTAACCGTCTGATTTTAAGCTGAGACGTCATATTCAATTCTTTCAAAACATTGTCCGACCCTCCCACTTTGGTGAGAATGCGTGAAAGCATATCTTTCGTACAAAAACTCTCCGGGTCAACCCATGGCTCTTTTGGTTTTTGACACTCATGAGGAGGTACACATCTCTCCTTGTCCCCATCTCTCTCCTTCCAATTGGTTCCACGATCACACCATTCCCTATCACAGTCTCTCCAATCGTCATCACACTCTCTATTCCAACCTTGATTCCCTCCGACCTTCGATAGTTCGAACGAAACCACCACTTGATTTGCAAGGAAACTCATTCCTCATTATATAAAGCTCAAAGTGTGCATCATCGGGGTTTACCTCACTAACACCGACGACACTAATAGCCTGAGACCACTACCCATAACATGTTTTGACGACAGATCCATTTGGGTCATCATCTTGGCCATGTGGTATTTTTCAATTTGTTCCTTCGTTGTCATCCTAAATGTTAAAGAAACACATGATCTTCTCTTGTGTACCAAGCCTATTTATCTTGGTCATTCCATCAAGCAAAGTAGATGCGATCTCAAAGGCTACTACATGATGCCTCCACGAACAAGTTGGTCAACCACACCTTTGTTAGCCGAGTATAGACTCTGATAGAAGTGTTGTAGCAAGACATTGTTAGGAAGTCCATGAGTCGGAATTTGGAGCAACAACTTCTGGAATTATTGCCAATTCATGAATTGGCTCATTGTCAAGCGTTTAAAGCCTTAGATATTGTCTCTTAATGACATCATCTTCGAGGAGGAAATAATATAATGTAGAACAACTTAGTAAGTTTATCCCAAGTGGTGATTGAGTCCCTAGGTAAGTCAGCTAACTACTTGGTAGCCTCTCCCATCAGAGAAAAAGGGAAAAATCGGAGTCGACTGACTCTTGGGATATATTCTTGAACGAGAAGGGACCACAAACGTCCACAAAATTTCTAATATGGTCATGGGATCCTCATGAGCCAAGCCTCCAAATAACCTTTCATTTGCAAAGTTACAACATCATGCTTGTTACGTGGAACACTGCATTTCCCACGACGAAGGCAACCGATAAGACCTACACCACCCAAATGTACTTCATCCACAAGTACGTTATTAACATCATCAATTTCTTGATGTCGTCATTTTGGCCCAGCTAGTGTGTTGCTTCCGTTGACACTCATTTCGTTCACCTAATCAAAGGCAACAAACAACACACAAAAGGTAAATAGGTTCAACTACAATACAATAAGATCACAAACAAACTTCAACAAGAGAATTCAATAACACTTCCCCGACAGCGACGCATTTTTTATAACGCTCAATTACACCTATCCAATTCTAGGTGTAGGCGATCGTAATCTAGTATAAACCAACAAGAGTTGGGGTCGAACCACAGGGAGCGGTACAGGTATGGAATTAGTTGATAAGTAAAGATTGTGTTCTAATTGGTTGTATGAGTAAACATTACGAATAAATGCGATGTAAATTAAGGGGGTCATAATAAATGTCGATTGGGGAATTAAGAGTGTCAATTATCAACTACAACAATTACGAAAATAGGGGAGTAGATAAGTAGAAAAGGATTCTCGGGGATGTGATCGATTAAATGCTAATTTCACTATATGGGTAATTATAGTTTAACAACAATTTTGAATCTCAGTGGGTAGGCTAGACTATTGGCAATAGCTTTCTCTCGAACAACTATTCGATTAAGCAGTTCTCTCGAGCACAAGTATATCAGTATAAACAACCTAATACCTCAATTTATCACTTTCTTGAGCTAGATAGGTAGGATTGAATTAAGAATCACTCTCTCAGTAAACCCACAACAACCCAATCACTACAATCATCAATCATAACCTTAGTTCTAGAACCTCTTTCTCAAGCAAGCACAAACACTAAGTTAGAATTGCATTTGCAACTACAATTCATAGTTTAAAATACAGCTATCAATCAAACCCATTTAAACATCATTTAAATCATTAAACATCAATACCCATAACTAATTAGACAAATAATCATGATCACACCTCTATGAATGGGGGTTTTAGCCACACATCATAAAAAAGAAGAAAGAATTACCAATTATGTTATCGATGAATTGGGTAATGATTCCCAAGCCTTTACAATGCTTCAAATCAACTAAAAATGAAAACCACTTGAAACTTCTACTTACAAAACCCAAAAAATAGTCTTAGTCTTATTGGTTCAAAAACCCCAAAGTAAGGATTGTAGGAACTTCCCAAAAAAAATCACAGACTCCTCAAAATCCTTTTCAAAATTCTATTTATATGGTTCTAAATTTTTGCCTTAAGATAAAATGAAAGTAAGTCGAATGTCACCGACAAGTCGGCCACACCAATAGTCACCATCCATCGCCTTGCCTTGTCTCTTCAACCTCAGACTTCTATAACTTTGGGCAATCAAGATCGAGGTCGCCGATCCATTCGGCGGTCCGCGAATGTTCATTTTCATCGCAAGTGGCTTGTTCCCCAGGCTGGCATGCTGGACTTTAGGCGAGCTAAAGAGAACTCGGCGGTTCGTCGAGTGGTCTAGGCAATACTATGATTGCCTTTCTTCCACTTCTTCAGCTTTTTCGCTTCTTTTTCCCGGGAATGCCCTTGCTTTGTTCTCCTTCTTTACTGCAAATCAACATTTTAACATTAGTATAGAGCATAAATAGTATTAGGACAATAAAAACATGAAAACAAAACCCTAAATGAGTAAATCTCAGACTCATCAGTGGACTTAATAATTGATGCAAACTTTTGTTATGGATTGCCTGACCAAGAGTGGAGTTGTAATTCTTAATTTTCTAAATCAATCTTTTTGATGTGGAAATTCAATAAGACTAGTACTGAGATGTAATTCTTAAATTTTAGGAATTCAAGTTTATAAGGAGTGAAAAAACATATATTAGAAAAAGATGGTACGAGATTCACCTGAACTATTACTTCCCTGTCATGTCAATCTATTTAATTATCTTACTTTCTTTTGTTTTAAAGATAATGGTTAAAGACATATTTGTATTATTATTTTTTACGAGTTTCACACTTTAACTATCAATTGCTTATTTTTTTTTACCTTAGCTATCACCTACCCTTTTTACCTGAACTATCACAATCTATGTTCTAAAACACTCGTAGTTGAGTAGATGGAAACAATTTAGATAGGAAAAAGACAACATTTAATACCCCTTAATTATTCAGTTTGATTTAATTAAGGGTAACATCTCGGGTTTCTAAGAACTCTCTCTCTCTCTCTCTCTCTCTCAATACAGAGAAAGGTAGAAGCACAATATTTTCGTAGATTTTTAATTTTTTATCACTGCTTTCTTTAATCCGTGAAGATATTTTATTCATGATTTCTTTAAGCACAATGTTTACAAGAAGGTTATAGTTTGACATTCGTATGCTTATAAGCATTTTCAATTATTGAGTTGTGTAATGACCCATTAGGTCATTCTGAGAACTAGTCCTCTCTCTTTCCTAAAAGACCCTTTCCGGAAATTTTAAATGAGAATTTTGAATTATTTGTTTAATTATGATTATTCAATTAATGAATAATTTACCTAATTAATTGAATTAGTGGTTAATGGGCTATATTAATAAACATTTTAAAGCCCTACATCATGTGACCGTGTACAAGAATTAAATTAAGTGGGAAGGGTTTAACATATTAAAGGATAGCATCAAAAGTGTCGGGGCAAAGAAGGACACAAAAGTTTACGAAGCAGTTTCACTTCAAAAGCTTCAAAGGAAATCTTTAATAAGTCCTGGTTTGATTTTTTTAAATTTGTTATATTCCTAGTATTAATTATTATATTGGTAGTAATGGGAGGATGAAATTTTATTAATCTACCTGGACCAATTACAGTGTTAGATTTGGGTGCCATTAGGTTGCATTGAATTAATGGATAAATCATGATGAAGTAATGATGACCAAACAATAAGGTTAGCCAATTATTGGGAATTAACGTTGATGAGTGAACTTTTGGTGTTGGACAGTGGATATGTTAATTCTAGTTCTTATTTTGTTTCAGGATCAGTATTATATTAGTCCGTAATTAATCAACTTCAAACTTGAGATTATTTAAATTTTAATTATCACATTATGATTCAAGTTTTAATATATTGAGATTTGTAATTAAATAGTGGGTTTATTGTGATAAATAAAGATCATCAAAATTATGTTATTTGGAGATATTGAGACTAAACCCTAGACTTGAAATTTGGAAAATATGAGTGTGTGATATGTTAGCAAGATAAGGAAATTGATTATAATTTGAAGTGAGTTTTTGGGTCTAAGATAGATATATAGTAGTATCGATGTTGTTAGTTTTGAAATCCTTAGTGTGACTATTTATTCAAATAGATTGTATTAATTTGGAAGCCCAATGAAAGGGGAAGACTCAAGTCCCGAAGTGATCGTTCCATTATTTGAATATAATCAAGTGGATTTCTAAACCCTTGTTAAGTACATAGAATAGTGTATTTCCTTGTGATATGTGTTTGGGAGTAATGAGACTTTGGTGATGGATTGACTTGTCCATATTGAATAATTCTAATGATGAAAAAAGGGTAATAAAAGGCTATGTGAATTAATTATTGGCGTGTGATGTGTTGAGAATGGTTTTGAAAGGCTTATTGATTCATTGTTGATGTTGTATCATGATTGTATTGTTTGTGAATTGTGCAATATTATGAAAATAGTCATCTCCTCATTATTTGTATGAACATATCATTTGCATTGTTCTGAAACATGGCTATGACAAGTTTTATGTGAATTGAGAAAAAAAATAAGAAATTAAAGAGGATGTACCATTTCGAGGGGCGTATCGTGCGCCGCGATGGATACTATATTTGGAGAGAGGTGTCGCGCGCCACGACAGATACTATATATCGAGGGACATATCACACGCCGCGATGGATACTATTATCAAGGAACGTGTCGCGCGCCGTGACGGATGCATGGACAAATATGTCCCCCATGGGTCCCGGACTGAGAGACAGCATGTGTGTATCACTAGGTCAGACATGCATCACTATGCTTGACATTGCATTCCATTGTATTACACATCTTTATCATTGATGAACTTGATATTGTTTGTTGCTGATCTTGTGAGTGCCTTTCCGTGGAAGTTGTAATTGATGAATAGTGAGTTTGTTGTCGAGGATATATAATTGTTAAAGTGTTGTTGTTGAGTTGTGTGTTATGTAAATTGTGAACTGTTAGGTTGGGCTGGTTGTATGCCAGCTTGTAGTTGTTGAGGTTCGGTTGGGATGTAAGGAGTACTTGTATTCTATTCCCTTAGCTTGTGTTTAGAAGTTTACTTGATGAATACCGTGTGGTTTGGTACCCACCCCTTGCTTCTACATTTTTAGTAGGTTACTAGCCCGGCCCTTTGTGATATTTTCTCTTCTCTTTGTCTGAGGCTTCTTGTCAAGGTTTGTGAGGTAGCTGCTTGTCATTTCAGCGGACCCTTTTTTCTCCTTAATTATGATCTTGTTCTATTCTAGAAACAACGTCATTTGAGACTTGTATTTTCTTTTGATTTTGGTATAACACATTGGAGGCTTGTGCACGTGACAACCAGGTTTTGGGGTATTTTCAACTTGATTATAAATTTCTGCATTTTTTTTGTAAAGGCTGAGTTTTAGGTTGACTTGTCTTAGTGGGATAAGTCGAGTGCCATCACGTTCATTTTTGGGTCGTGACAAAATAGTATCAGAGCCCTAGGTTCATAGATCTCACGTGTGTACAAGCCGAGTCTAAGGAAAGTCTCGAGGATTGGTACGGAGACGTCTGTACTTATCTTCGAGAGGCAATAGTGACTCTTAGGAAAGACCTTCACTTCTTGGATCTTTATCGTGCGTACTTGGTCCGATTTTGATTCTTATGGCCTCATTCCATTATCTTTCACATGTAGTGATGACTCGTGCGTGGTTCTTCATGCGAGTAGTTGGTATCGTGTATGGCTTACAAATTAGATTTGGTTTTAGAAGTTATAGACTTATGAAAAGGATATGTGGTCAAATATAGAATGTCAAAGGGGTTGAGTTAGGTGATGACTTGATGAAACATTTTGAGGATATCTAAATGATTAGGTTGAACAGTGGTTTAAGGGACTTCATGAGCGTTTTATATTTTTTTTAGGCTAGTCATCTAGTAGTGGAATTAGTACTTGTGTGGTTAGGCAATATCTTCAGTGGTTCGACAATTGAAAGTGGAATAATTAAAAGGATGGCTAGATAATAAATAGTGTAACCTGGAAAATACAGTTAGTAAAGTTGTCAAAACATATATTGATTACTTAGCGAATGATGAGAATGTTGTTGCACCAATTGAAGTCAGAATATCTACTATGATTTTATAGATTAAGTGTATATCAAAGAAGGTCATGATACGACTACTATAATGGTACTGATTATTACTTGGTTAGAGTTATGGAGTGTGTTACTTCTGGTATCGACCTATTCTAAGAAAGAATGCATCTCTCTTAGGATAGAGACGGAATAGATTTGATAATGTTTACGATTTTCTCGATAAGTATGATATGTTCTAGTGGTCGATCTAACGGACTTTCACAGTGCGGTATTAGTGGTTTATGAAAATGGATACATCCATTGTCAAGTGTGAATACTAACTACTTAAAGAGTTATCAGTTGTATCAACTGCTCATATAATGAGATTCAGTATTGCATTTACATTTGAGAAACTAACTAGGTTGTTACTGCAGATGTTTGGGGTTAGGCATTGTGTATAAGGAAAATTTTAGTGGTGGATCGTTGATACGATATTAATGCGTTAGGTTGAGAAATGTATCCCGCATATTCTAAATGAGGACCAGTGATTTCATCTTAAGGTCCAAGGAAATGGATAAATACCAGAATGACAAGCTTTTGGGTAAAAGAAGTCTCAAAGAGTATACTTGTGTAAAGGTAAATGCAAATTTTAGTAAAAAAGTGTATATAAAAGTGGGTTAGTCTTTTGATTGGTATAACTGGGTTTAAGGTGTCATATTGATGAAAATATTGACTTCATGGTGATGACAAGAGCTAACTGAGCATGATGGTAGTAAGAGTTCATGATGTATTGTGATTGAGATGCAACTATATAATAAGGATTGTTGGTTAAACAAACTTTGTATAGAAATAACGACTGCGAGTATCTAAGGTTGTGATTTTCTACTATTTGGTGAGTAACTTGGTTGAATGGGAAAAGTTTTTAGGAGATGCTGGGACACCGCTCGAACAGAATTTAAAGAAGCTAGAGTCATAATGAAAAAAAGAAATTAGTGGGATATAGTGTAGCCTTCGAAAAGAGGTGAGAGTAAGAATATTTTCTCTGATTACAAGGGCTAAAGAGGTATCTTTAGAAGGGTTGAGAATTGGGGTTCAGAGACACGTGGTTTCCTCCATTTTGCTCTGGTCATGGTAATAGTGTCATGGGTTAATGAGATTGCTTAAAAGGATTGGATTAGATTTGGAAAAAAAAGTCTATAGGCATTCAATTGAGTGTGGTAATAAGTGTTTTTTGTGTTTTTGAGTTTGATAACTGGTACAATTGGAATCAAAATTCAAGTTTTTTAGAGCAATCTACGTTCGTGGTAGTATGTTTTTAGTCAAGGTATGAGTTGATAAGGTAAGAAATAATTAATTGTGTAGTGTATTAAGCAATTGGAAGGACTTGTGCATGATTTGGATCGTTAAGTTGTTACTTTTGATTGTTAAAAGACCCGAGGAAGGATTTCACTTAAAAGTTTTGGTTTAGAGTATAAGATTAAATGTTACGGGTTTTTGGTCAATGGATAAGTTTGGTAAGCGAATCATTGAAAAGAACAGGAGTCGGGTGTATTGAAGAGTTTAAGGTATTTGAAATTTTTGACATGGGATGAATTTAAGAAAGGCGAAAGAATAAGACCTCTCGTATAGACCCTTGTTCAGAATGGAAAGTTATATGAATTTTTGCCTTTGAATTAAGATATGACTATGAGATGTGAACTGGTTTTTGTACAGACTTTCTAGGAATTTATCATGACTTTTCTAAAAGATTGAGTTTTTGTTTGGGTGACAAGCAATGATGTGTGGAGATTCTATGTGGTTATGTCGAGCTAGATTGTTCAAAATATGATAGGTAACTTATTGATGTTCAGCGATGTGGACCTACAGTTTTACATAATTAATGAGGATTTAAGGGGATTGAAACTACTTTGTTGATGGGACGGTACAGACTATTATGATGTGTTACATAGGCATTTGATGGTGTACTGATCCTGTGATTGTATTCTTAGTAGAATGGAATTCTTGGGCAGAATTGGTCATTTTAGTTATGAAAAATTTTGTGTTGTTTGGGATAGTTGAAGTATAGAAGTAGTTCTACATGCACAACCTTGCTTATGAGAACTTATATAAGAGCTACTATATAGGAAGAATTACAATTGTCTAAGAGTGTTGGTAGAGGTTTTGCATTTTGAATTGTATCGCTTGTTGGTGTTTACTTGATCATTTTCATCTTTGAGTTGGATAAGTTTAATTCTCCCTTGATAAGTACTAGATGTCTAAAGATCAATTTTTTTTATAACTTCAGCTCGTGAAAAGATTGTGTTGTGAAAAAAAGAATCATGATAAGATTTGTGATGGTTTGTGCATTATGAGTGTGTGTTGGTTGGTTCAAGTTCACTTCTGGTTGTAGTCGGTATCGATTGAGAATGTTATCTTGGTTATGTGAGAAAAGATTCGTCATGAAAGAGAAAGGGAATGAGTCTGAAAAGACAGGTCGATAAGGGTTGCGAGCTCAAACGAATAGAGTTCAAGCCGAAAGTGTTTCAAAATAGAAAGAGAAAGGCTGGAACGAAGTAGCTCGCCTAAAAGGAGGGGAACGAAGCACTCGGCTGAGATTGTTGGAAAAGAGAGGCAGGGCCCGAGGCACTTGCTAACGAGCTGGCAGGACAAGACTGACTTGAAAAGACGCTCTACTTGAAAGGCAATTAAATATTATTACATATTACTATGAATTTAGCACTACCAAAAATTAATATTAAAGAGATATCAAGATTAAGACACTTAGTAAAAAGATATTATAATAAAATCTTAAAAATAAGTTACTCACCTACCACACTATCCCTTTCATGAATTCACTAACTACTAGTTCCGCACCGAAAAATGGAGTAGTCGGCCCAGAATGCCTCTCTTCTTTACAAAAATCTATTGGTGAATCAGATCTTCTTCTATTCCCGACATCAAGCCTGATTAGCACGAGTAAAGTGAAGTAATTGCCTTTTTTTTCTCTCGCCCTAAGTTATAAAAATACTTAAAAGTTAATATGGAGAAATCTAAAATCCAATCAGATATTTCAGATAGCATGACTAAGCAAGAGGCAAAGGTATATTGTTCAAAAAATATGCGGAACTAATTTATATATTGGCCTAATATTTCATAGTATATAGGATATTATGAACTAATTATCACATATTAAGGTCTATATACATTGAATTTAGCAGATACTTCCT